>NC_043703.1:91847347-91890979 GCF_006229205.1 Suricata suricatta | reverse complement strand
AGCATCCCTGAAAGACGGTGGCACAGGGAATCCTCCTGTGGGCAGAACTTGGAGCAGTTCACCAGGTTATTCATTTGGCTTGGAAGGAAAAATGGCCAGACATGTGATTAAACATCAATTCATGGGCTGTGGTCCATGGTTTGGCTAAACGGGATGATGTGGAAGGAACAACTAGAAAACTGGTGACAGGGAAGTCTGGAAAACAGGTATGTGGATAGACCTTTCTGAATGGGTGAAAACATGAAGGTTATGTATCCCATGTCCAAGTCCACTGAAGGGCGACCTTAGCAGAAGAGGATTTGAATAATAAATGAATAAGATGACCCATTCTGTGAATACTAGGCAGCTTCTTTTCTCAGCCATCTCTTTTCCCATGCCATGAACCTCCATTGGGCTCATGAACAAAGGGCCTGGGGTGACAGAGATGGAAGTTAGGAATGGGTTCAGCAACATGGACTTCCACTCACCAAGGCAAGCCTGGCTACAACCACCACTGAATGTCCAGTCTGCCAGGAGCAGAGGCCAACACTGAATCTCTGACAAGGTGCCATTTCCCAGGGAATGGTTGATTACACTGGACCATTTCCATCATGGAAGGGGCAGTGTTCTCACTGGAGTAGACACTTACTCGGGGTATGGATTTGCCTTCCTCCAGTGCAACCACTGTTCACAGACTTGTAGAATGCCTTATCTACTATGATAGTATTGTGTACACCATTACTTCTGACCAAGACACTCACCCCATGGCAAAAGACGTGTAACAGGATGCCCTTGCTCAAAGAACACTCTGATCTTATCACGCTCCTCACCATCCGGAAGCAGCTGACTTGATAGAGAGGGGAATCGTCTTTTGAAGGCTTAAAGCACCAGTTAGGTGGCAATACCCCGCAAGGCTGGGGCAAGGTTCTCCAGAAAGTTGTAAATGCTCTGAATTAGCATTTCTCCCATAGCCAGAATTCAAAGGTCCAGGAATCAAGAGGTAGGAATGGGAGTGGCACCATCACTCCCTCTTATCCCTAGTGACCCACTAGTCCAGAGGTCTCAGTTCCAGAAGGAGAAATGTTTCCGCCAGGAGACACAGCGATGATTCCGCTGAACTGGAAATTGGGACTACCCCCTGCCCACTGTGGGCTTCTCATGCCTCTGATTGCACAGGCAAGAAGGACATTGCTGTGCTGGCTGGGTGAGTGGTCCTGACTCCCAAGGGGAAACCGGACTGTCCTCCACAGTGGAGGTAAGCGGGAGTATGTCCGGAAAACAGGAGGTCCCTTAGGGCATCTCTTGGCATTACCATGACCTGTGATTAAGGTCAGTGGAAAACTACAGCCACCCAAACAAGGCAGGACCACTAATGGTTCAGATCCTGCAAGAACCGCTCCACCAGGTAAAGAACTACGACCAGCTGAGGAGCTTGCTGAAGGCAAAGGAAATACAGAATGGGTGGTGAAAGAGGGTAATTCACCACCGTGTGACCAAGTATAGAAATTAAGACTATAATTATCAGGAGTATTTCCTCCTTATTTTGTTATGAATATATTTGTGTGTATATATGTGTATATTTTAAGCAAATATCTTTGGGGTTTCCCCTCCCTGATCCCCTAGTTATGTAACGTAAGATGTATTGACTTCACATCACGGGAGTTAAGGATCATTCATTTTACATCATCGTATTTAACTCATGGGAAATCAAGAAGAGTAAACGCCACTCAAGGGCTTTATCCCCCTTCTGGGGAAGGAGTTCTTGCATTTCCATTGCACTCTGGGTAGTTCTATCATGTTTGGAACTATGCCTTGTTATTGTTTTTATTTGTGGAGTACGTTCAGTTTAAAGAGATGCAGGTTGGCAAGGGTATCAACTCTACCAGGTCACAGGATGGGTAGATACCTCAGTATGTATTAGTTCTGGGTGTGTCTGTAGTTAGCATCTGAGTCAGTAGGCCAAATAAAGCACACTGTCCTCTCTGAGGGAAGTGGACATCATCCAGTCTGTTCAGCGACTGAACAGAACAAATGGCCAATAAAGGGAGAATTCTCTCTCTCGCATAAGTTAGGACACTGGTCTTCTCCTGCCTTTGTACTGGATATATGCATCAGCGTTCCTGGTTCTCAGGCCTTTGGGCTTATTCTGGAACTTACTATCAGTCCTCTGGCTGTAGACATGAACCAGAGCATACACCACTGATTCTCTTGGTTCCCTGACCTTCAGACTTGGGCTGAACTGTAGCCACTGACTTCCCTGGGTCTCCAACTTATGGACAACAGACTGTGGGGCTTCTCTGCTTCCATCTTCATGACTCAGGTTCTCATAAATAAATTTCTTTATTTATTATAAAGCCTCCTTTGGTTCTGTTTCTCTGGAGAACCCTGACTAATATACCTCTTAATGCCTCTGTAAGGTGAGTCCAATGTAGGTTGAGTAGGTGACCCAGGAAGGAAAAATGAGGAAAGAACTATTTTTCACACTTGTTAGTACTTTGTACACTTGACAGGCTACTAGCGTCATTCTGGTAATGGACTCTCCCTCCCACCTCCGCACACAGGGCTATTGGCTGCCCTTTATTCAGTCTCCACATCTTTTTTTTTTTCCAGAGAAAGAAAGAACAAGTGGGGGAGAGGGAGAGAGAGAGAGAGAGAGAGAGAGAGAGAGAGAGAGAGAGAACCTCGAGCAGGATCCACACTGAGCATGGAGCCCAACACAGGACTCTGTTCCACGACCCTGGGATCATGACCTGAGCCAGATGCTCAATTGACTGAGCCACCCAGGCTCCTTCTACATCTTTCTTAATAATAATATAAACTGAAATTAGTAGTTGGGTACATGGCTGCTCAGAATAATGACTTATATTTTCCAGCCTCCCTAGCAGATAGGTAGACCACAGAACTAAGGTTTGACTACTGAATGTGATCTGAAGTGTTGTATGCAAATTTCTGTAAGTGCTCTTAAAGAAAAAGGATTCCTTCTTTTCCTTCCCCCTTCCTGCTGACGGGGATACAGACATGATAGTGGAGCTACCACAGCCACCTCGAATCGTGAGGCGGCATGCTAAAGTTGGTGGGAAAGCCAGGCAAAAGGAGCCTGCATTTTATATGACTTCGGAGTAACCATTCCAATCCTAGACTTCTTATTCCTAACTGCACTAATTAATGTAAAAGAAAAATCAACCCCTATTTTATTGAAAGCCCTTGGGTTTTCCGGCACAAGCAGTCGTAGCTAACGAAGTTTAACTACCTTTGTAAATTCAGAGTAGAATCTTTCTGCCTGGAACCTACCCTGTGGCCCTTTTATGTATGTAATTTGCATCTATTCTTTCAATATTTCTCTGACATGTAGTATTAAGTCTGACCATTCCTAGTTCACAAAGGTACAGTGGTAAACTTGCATACTTCCATTTAAAGTATCGCCTGAGGCAAGGAACTGGGCTTAGCTGAGTAGTTGTCCCTCCTCGTCCCCCAGGGCATGCGGTCCCCACCGGAGGGCACTGTGCAGAGATGAGTTACAGCACAGCTGGCACCCAAGAGAGAGAGGGTTCCCTGTGCCTGCTTGGGCAGCACATCTGCAAAAATGAAAACCATGCAGACCAAGTGCTCAGCCCCTCGGATCCCTAGATAAATTTGTCTGGACTCAGGAAGCTACCAGAGATGTTGCCACTTTTAGTCAGGCTGGCTCTCTCAGGAAGAATCCAGAGGCAGACAGAGAGAGAAAACATCCATAGGTGTTTCTTAATAGCTGTGCAGCGAAAGGAGCTATTGGAAGCCAGAGAGAATGGACTTGATCCCCTTCCCAGCTTGTGGGATTAGTACCCAAACTATTCTACCTCCCGGCTCACCTGGGTGGTTTAGTCAGTGGAGCATCCAACTTCAACTCAGGTCATGATCTCGTGGTTCCTGCGTTCGAGCCTCACATTGGGCTCACTGCTGTCAGCCTGTCAGCACAGAGCCCGCCTTGGATCCTCTGTTCCCCTCTCTCCGCCCCTCTCCCACTTGTGCTCTCTCTCAAAAAAAAAAAAAATATATATATATACATAAACTATTTTACCTCATTTGTGTAAATGGAAGATCATGGTGAAGTCCCTAGATATGCAGATGACACCCTGCTCTCCTAGAGGGTGAAGGACTAAGAAGATGAGAATGAGTTCAGGAAGGCCTCACAAAGGCACGTGAGTGGGCAGAGCAGTGAAAGGTAAACTGAGGCGAGCAGCTAGCAGCCTGGGGGTAAATAACCTACATTTGTGGGCTGGGGAGCTGAAAGTGAAGGCCCAGGGTTTATTGTCAATTGCTCTTCAAAGACATTAACCAATGAGGTTCAATGCAATTCAGCTGCCCAGTATCAGCCGAGAGTCTAGGATGTGACAGGCATCATACCCAGCGCTGGTTTGCAAACACATGCCAGATGTGCGCCCTGCTTTCGTGGGGAACGTGGTCTAGCTCCAGGGGCCACCAGGAAAGGATCCTGAAATAGTCTCCTTCCCTGCCTTCGGGGACATTGTTCTGCTTGTACTATTTGTTTAGTTTTGCAATCGAAAGATTGTTTGCAAGTAATCCTATTGAGCTTCTTAATCATTTAGGGGTGGGTAAATTTTTTAAACTAGATACCATCCTGGCACTCAAACATTTCTGTTATACAAGGAATACAAATGCTTGAAGGCTTTGATGACAATTCTTCTGGGGAACATCCAATCTTCTCGTAGAGTTTCTTGAATACAGCAGGTAATGTATTTCCACCTGGAACCTGACCTGAAGATAGGGACAAGCCTCAATCTATATATGAAATGTTAGTAACACTTCATTTTCAAATTCTATAAATAAAGTTAAAACATGAAAGTTATTTTCCAGTCTCACCCCCAAGGGTCTTTTTGGGGATGGGGTCCTAGATCTAAGGTACTTCGGAAGGCTGTCTTGAAACTTGAAAAAGAAGTTTTGCCCAAAGAAGGACTAGATTTAGTCAGCACAGAGCGAGAGGTAGATATAGAAAAGCTAATGTCAATTCAATAAGTGTGGTAGTTTCAAAACAGAGGCAATTTTTTTATGCCTCTTCCATCGAGAGACCGAATTTGTCTCCCTTCCCTTAGAAACCTGAGCAAATCTCTGGCTACTTTGATCAACCAGATATGATGGAAAGGGCATCATGTGGGGCACCTGGGTGGCTCCATCGGTTAAACGTCCGACTTCGGCTCAGGTCATGATCTTACTGTTCGTGGGTTCGATCTCCGCATCCAGCTCTGTGCTGACAGCTCAGAGCCTAGAACCTGCTTTGGATTCTGGGTCTCCCTCTCTCTCTGCTCCTCCTCCACCCGTGCTCTCCCTCCCTCTCTCAAAATAAATAAATATTTAAAAATTTTTAAAAAGAAAAAAAGAAAGGAGATTATGTGATTTCCAAGATGAGGTGACACACGGCCAGGAGACTGGAACACTGAACACTCACTTCTGGAGGCCTGGGCCTTCAGGCAGAAGCCCCGAGGCCACGTGCTAGAGCCCAGAGAGGCTGACAGGCCCAGCCCAGCCTTCCGGCCATCTGCCAAGACGCCCAACACACAGGAGAAGCTGATCCAGACCCTCCCAATCAGCTCATCGGCCAACTCACTGCCACCAGGCAAGTGAATTCCTGATGCACAGAGCTGTGAGATATAAGAACTTGGAAATATGTTGTTGGGTTTTTTTAATGTTAATTTTTTTTGAGAGAGAGAGAGAGAAAGCATGGAAGGAGGGGAGACAGAGGCAAAGGGAGACACAGGATCCAAAGCAGGCTCCAGGGTCTGAGCTGTCAGCACAGAGCCCAGTGTGGGGCTTGAACCCACACACTGTGAGATCATGATCTGAGCCGAAGTCAGATGCCCAACCAACTGAGCCACCCGTGTGCCCTGAAATATGGTTGTTTTAAAACACTAAACCAGGGGTAGCTGTTATGCAACAGAGGATAACCAGGCAAAAATGAAAGTGTTTCTCAGAAATCAGGGCCGTGGAACAGTGGGACAGACGGCCTTGGCAGGGAACGACGCAGGCAGTATTCGGTAAGAGCTGGACACGTGTTGGCCCATGGGGGTCGGGAGGTGGCTGTGTTGTCATGGAGATGTTGACGTCAGGGGACACTAGGAGGTTCTACCCCTGTGTAGCTGTGAGTCCTCGGGCAAGTCACTTTACTGTGCACCTCACATTGAAATGGATGCAAACACCATCTGCAAACTGCAAGGGACTCTGATTCCCTCTGGTCATCGCAGAAGGGAATCCTGCACTGGTGAACAATTGGATTAGGTGAATTAACCCTGAGATTCTATAAAAAGAGAGGCAGTCCTACTTCACGGAGTAAGGCATACATGTGTAAAAATGTATGCTCCCACGTGTGCCTTATAAGTCAGGATTTCTTTCATCTTTCCAAAGGCTGCTCAGGATTGAATCCAGCCTCTGTGATGTGAGCGGACAAGAGATCTATTTATTAGGTTGCAAATATAAGCAGATTTTAGAAGCACTAGATATGGATGGCATCTCTCTAGAAAAAGGCGGGGGTGTTTGGGAAAAGCCCCAGAGTTCGAAGATGGTAGACGGCATAATTATGATTTGCCCAAATCCCTCAGTGCCCCTGGTGTAGAAAGGCAAGAGCGAAGTATTTCTGACAAGTGTGTTTATGGTGCTCAGTTAAAGCAACAAAAATTGCACGGGTGTTGGGAGGAGAGTGGGATGAAGAAGGTTAGCTGGAGTCAGTGTTCTCCAATATTGAGAAGGGGCGTCCCAAGTGGTGTCGCAAGTCCCTGGTTTGCAAACTCAGAACTGCCCGCCCTGACGCTGGAGTCTCCGAAGGTAAGGTTATGGCGCCACCTGCTGGAGAAATAGAGGCTGGAGTCCCTCCCGTTGTGTTTCTCCCTAACTTTTAGCCCTAAAGCTCAGCCTAAGCTCAGCCCTAAAAACCCAAGACCTGCAGGGAAATCACGTCCCAGACAGATGGGAAACCACCATCCTGCTTATCAAGATGTCTTGAGATCTTCAAAGCCTGTGCTTTTGGGGTCGGAGAATCAGAATGTGATAAGCCTAGCAATCTTTCCCAAAGGAGACTGGAATGGGATGAATGGGGCCGGAGGAGAGATGGGGGGCCCTGAGAGTGCTCTGCCTACAGATAGATCAGCAGGCCTCCCTGTCACCCCACTATGGCAAGGGGTTTCTTCCTGGAACTTTCTGGAAGAGCACTGCTGCACATTTGAGGGAAGAGGCACCGGCAGGTAAGAGATGGCACACGAATGAGCCCACAGAGATCCAAAGCCCATCCCAACACTGATGCATTTGCTGGTACCCCATTCTGTGTGGACTGACTCTAAAAGGCTCTGTAAAGACCCAGTAATAGCCAGGAGATGCTGTGAAAATGGCCCTGACCTCCAGGGATCATTAGAAAGCTATTAAGGATGTCTAATTATTTCCAAGTGCTAATAAAGGTGCTAATAAGCCAGGCAAGTTTTCTCACTTTTATGGAGATAATTAGAAGGCAATTACTTTTTAGGTATCTCTGCAGCTGGATTTTGTTCGGCACTGGTGACAGAAACTCGTCTGTAACATTTCAGTTTGCATTAACTAGAGTCCTGGATTTTTAAACTCCTTACACCAAGTCCACCTCAATAAAGGGTTGGTCTGAAGGAAGCAGAAAGAGGAAATAGAGGTAATCTATCATCTCCAGGACTCTGGGGTAAGGGGGCGTCTTGGGTATACATTCTACTTCTGAAATTGTGTCCCATCCAACTCACAGACGGTGGTTCTCAAACTTGAACACACGTCCGAAACACCCGGGGGTTGCTCCAACATTGACTCTGGGGCCCCACCCTGGAGTTTCTGATTCACTAAACCTGGGAAAGGGGGTGAAATTTACATTACTTTTCTTTTTTCAGTTTCTGTTATTTATTTTGAAAGAGACAGAGAGAAGGAGTCCCAAGCAGGATCTGCAGTGTTCACACAGAGCCCAACATGGGGCTCGAACCCATGAACCATGAGATCATGATCTGAGCCAAGACCAAGAGTTGGCCAGTTAACGGACTGAGCCACTCAGGTGCCCTGAGAATTTACCTTTCTAATAGATTCCCAGGGGAAAAACACGGCTCTACAGCAAGTGTTTCTAACTTGGAGTCCACGGATCCCTCCTCCCACTCCCTCCCTGCCAAGAGATTAACGGGTCAGTTTCAAAGGTATACTTGACTTTGGCGGAGAGCAGGGAGGAGAATGACATCCTCATCTTCACTAACTTCCAACTGAAATTTAGCTTTTCCTTAAATTATGAATGCAGGCAATCAACCACAGCAGTATTAGCAGTGATCACAGGTATTTTCCAACCCCATTACAGCCTAAACAAGTATCTGCTAATATCTGTTCGCATCACTGCCTCAAAACTCCAATGATTCTTAGTCCTGCCAGTAGATTTTATTATGTAATCCAGTGTTGGGAAAGCACATATATTACTATATTACTACTTTAAAAAATATTTTGATAACTGCATTTCAAAATGATTGGTTTCCTTTGAGGTCCTCTGTACTTTCTTTTATGCATCTGAAAATGTTATTCAGGCTGCCCAGGGAGGAGAGGGAAGGGAGGCGGGGCCCTTAGGACGCGCACGCACACACACACAAAGTGAAACCTTGTTCTTAGGATGTGAAATTAATCCTCAAGGAGAATTCAGAGCTTCCTCCAAGGAAAAAGTTCAAAATAAGTGATGTTAATGCTTTATGGGCACGGAGGTGGCTGGACAGGGAGGTGTCCCAGAGGCAGAGGAATGGATAAGACCCATTTCTGCCCCCGTTCCGTGGGTGCGGAGACAAATCTTCCGAAGCTGTGGCTTTGAGCACAGCCCCTGTGCCTCTCTGCGTCCGCCCTCTTCACAAGCCACCCGCCCTGTGTGGCTCCAGAGAAACTCACTGAAGCTTTAAGAACGTTAATATCTCAGTGTTCGGCACTCAGATGCTTTAATCCTTTTATTTGCTCTGTGTCCTCGGGCGAGTCACCTACCCTTTCTGGGCCTGGGACCAACACATCTAGTAGTCAGAAGGCAAGGTTGTTCCATTTTCCTGAGTGTTCCACCACCCATCCTTGACGCCTGCCTTGGAGACACACAGAGGACACGACCCGTAGGCCTCGAGGGCAGGAGAGACAGACTTATACACAAAAGTGACAGCATGTTGGGGTAGGTCCTGTCCGGGACATGCAGGTGAGCAAGTGACTAATTCTCCCCGGAGCAGGGCAGCTGGGCTGTGACCTGGCTTGCACCCTGGCTGCCGTGGCAGCTGAAGGAAAGGGGAATGGGAGTCACGTTTTGGGGGATGATCTTCCGTTAACCAGCTGGGGCATTTAGGAGGAGAAGCAGGAGAAGCAGGTTTGCAACAAAGGACAAGATGAAGAATAAAATTAAATTAAATTAAAATTAAATAAAACAAAATAAAATAAAATGGAGGGGACCTGGGTGGCTCAGTTGGTTAAGCATCTGACTTCGGCTCAGGTCATGATATCACTGCTTATGAGTTTGAGCCCTGCATCAGGCTCTGTGCTGACAGCTCAGTGCCTGGAGCCTGCTTTGGATTCTCTCTCCATCTCTCTATGCCTCCCCTGCTCACTCTCTGTCTCTGTCTCTCTCAAATATAAAATAAAAAACATTAAAAAAATTTTAATAAAATAAAAAAATGCACCCCAAGTGTCAGAAATCAGAAGTCAGAGCTAGAAAGCCACAGCCCACTGGTGCCTGAACCCCAGGGCCCCCCAAGGCACTCCTGAAGAAAAAAATTGTGCCAGAGGATAATGAGAGATAAGGCAATAAGTATGACTGTTATTTTTTGAGCACCTACTAAGTGCTAAGAGCTTGCTCAGTGTTTTGCTTTGTTATTTAGTCCTTGTGGCAAAGCCACAAGGCGGGTATCATTGCTCTCACAGAGAGGACACTGAGGCTCTGAGGACATGTGCACCCCGCCCCCAGTCACCTCCACATCGTGCCCAAGCCCGGCTGCGGTGCCGGTGAGCATCCGTAGGACCCTCCAGAAGATCCCTTTAACTCCAGCTACTGGCCGCAGGGCCAACAACATGAGCTAAATGGCCCCTCTGCCGTCTCCTCCCAAACTGGCTTCAGCCTCAGCAGCCGCATCAGTGAGGCACAGGCCAACTAGTCGGAAAGAATCAGAAGCAGCCGTAGGACAGTCTCAGCCTGGGAAACAAGGTGGGCACCCAGCAGGCCCAGGCCACAGGCCCACACCCACCCCCACTGGCCAGCGAGGTGGAGGCCGCCAGCAAGCAGGACGGGGGAAGGAGGGCGGCCAGAGAGAGGAGGCGTCCCGCCCACGGGAGCCAACCTGGCAAGTCCTCACCAGGACCCTGACTCGCCAATTAGGGGGGTGGGAAGGAAGTGGAAGGCAGGGGAGCAGAGAGCAACCTCAACAGCCTCCCTTTCTGCCTTTCTCCTGTTGACTTGGTGGGTTCAGGGACCAAGCCCAAGATGCTAACATCCACCCAGGCAGGAATCTTCCCGGAAGTGTGCAGGACTTACCTCTGACTTCCTCTGAGCTCCCGGCTCAGACATGCCCAACACCGAGCTGAGCGCCAGGCAATAAACAGGTCAGCTGGCTCCAGGGTTCCTGAGGGGCCAGACTGAAGGGATAGAGCCCTCCCCACCTGACCTGGAGACAAGCTAGGGGCACAGGACCCAGGGTCCCCATAGCCAGCAGCTTCTCTCTGAAGCACTGTGATTCCCCCTTCCCACACTCTGGCTCAGGGAGCCCCTTGAGCAAACCTCAGAACCTTAGGACCGCTCTCTCTCTCCCCCTTGCCTCCTGCCCTCAGTTGGGGGAACATTCTAGAAGCGAGATTGCAGCAGCTCGTGCTCACCCCAGACTTTCGTCAGGAGTTCTAACACCTTGACTTCTTCCGGCCTCAGTCTCCCCATCTGTGAAGTGGAACGAAGTTCAAATGGGTTAGTACCCAAAAAGAGACCAGCATGGTCGGAGCCTGACTGAACAGTAGCTGGCACTCTGCAGCCACTGGTGTCTTTCTTGTCCTCCCTGCCCCCTCCCTCAGCACCGTACTTGCTCTTGGGACTAGGAGCAGAGCTCTGAGCGAACCAGGCAGACCTGTAGCTGCTGCAAGGCTGGGCCCAGGTTCAGGGCTGGGCACAGGAGTTCTAGAACAGAGTTTCAAAAGCTAGCCTGTTCACTCTCAGGGTGACTGGGTCCTGGCCTCCAATATTTAAAGGGCACTGCTCTGGGGCGCCTGGGTGGCTCAGTCGGCTAAGCACCCAATTTCGGCTCAGGTCATGATCTCGCGGTTCGTGGGTTCAGGCCCCGCATTGGGCTCTGTGCTGACAGCTCAGAGCCTGGAGACTGCTTCAGATTCTGTGTCCCCTTCTATCTCTGCCCCTCCCCTGCTCACGCTGTCTCTCTCTGTCTCTCAAAACAAAACAAAACAAGACAAAACAAAATAAAACATAAAGGGCACAGCTCTGGGAGAAAAAGGAGCTGCCCCATTTGAGGAGCCCCAAGGGTTACCAAATGGACCCCCTTGGAGGGTACTATGGGAACAGAGTCATTGATCTGGGAAGGAAGAGCTCTTCAGAGGGAAGTCCAGGGTCTCTAGCTGGTGTCCCAGTGACTCATCAGGCCCTGGTGAAGGTTCTGGTGGGAGGCGCTAGGAAGTTGAGGACGGGGCACATTTGTATGATGTCAGTCTTTCTAAGGAGTTAAAAAAAAAAACAAAACCCTCTGTGTTTTTAGAGAATATCAAGGATATGCCCACTGCTGGAATGGATACCACACGTTTTCTTTCCCATTTTAATTAGTTTTAGTGACTCATGCTTTCAGTTCTTAGTCAATGAAAAACAAGGCACATTCAACTTACCGTCTTATTGCTCTCTAAATGCCTGTAGCTCCTTCTGTATATCAGGAGTAATAAATAATGGCTATAAAACACCAAGGCTGTTATACAAATGACAGCCCGGCCTCAAACATAGTATTTAATAGTCCAATCTAGAACAACAACCTGCCCTGCTACATGAAAGTGCCACCCATGAAGACATGCAGTGTGCATATCCACTCCAGCAGTGGGCTTATACTTGATGGTCTTTAAAAACACAACAGGGCATTTTCACTCCCAAGAAAGGGCTGACATGATACAAAACAGTGCAGGTTATGGTGTCATTAGAGACCCAGGTTCCCACCGTGCCCTGGAGCTCTTCTCCATTTGGTAGGAGCTTTGGGGGGAGGGCAGAGGGAGAAGCCATTCGGGCAACATGTAAATACACACCCTGGCCCCAAGTCCATGTTCAGAGCAGTATTATTCACAACAGCCCAAAGGTGGAAATGACCCAAGTGTCCCTCGATGGATGACTGGATAAACGAAATGAGGCATATACATACAATGGAATATTGTTCTGCCTTAAAAAAGAATGAGGGGCACCTGGGTGGCTCAGTCAGTTACGTGTCCAACTTCAGCTCAGGTCATGATCTCACAGTCCGTGGGTTTGAGCCCCGCATTGGACTCTGTGCTGACAGCTCGGAGCCTGGAGCCTGCTTCAAATTCTGTGTCTCCCTCTCTCTCTTTTTCTCCCCTGCTCATGCTCTGTCTCTCTGTCTCTCTGTCTCTCAAAAATAAATAGACTAAAAATTTTTTAAAAAAGGAATGAAATTCTGATATATGCTACTCCATGCATAAAACCCGAGCACACTATGCTCAGTGAAATCAGACAGACACAAAAGAGCAAATATTGTACAGTTCTACTTACACAAGATACCTACATAGTCCAACTCACAGAGACACAGTGTAGGGTGGTGGGTGCTGAGGGATTGAAGGAGGGAGGAATGGGGAGTTTAGTTAATTATTTAATGGGTACAGAGATTCATCTGGGGGCATGAGAAAGTTCTGGAGATGGAGGGTGGTGATACACTCTGAATGTGCTTAATGCCACGGAACTCTATGTCTAAAAATAGTTAAAATGGTAAATCATATTTTATGTATATTTTACCACACACACACACACACACACACACACACACACACACACGAGGAGGTTAGGGTTCAGAGACACTCAGTGAAGAAGGCTGTGGGTTAGCCTGCTAACCCTTTGCTCTTGACACCTATCTGTCCACTGCCTCCCAATGGCTTGGGGTGGCAGCTGGGGCCCAAGCCTTGTGCTGATGGGAAAAGAGGTACTAGTCGGGCCCCAGCAAGAGGCTCCAGGACAAGCACTTGGTGTGCCAGCGGCTGTGAGGAAATAGCCAGCAGCCCCACTCACTACCATGCCCAAGGACGTGGGGCGATACCAGCCTGGCAGCCGTGATGGCTGACTGGAACGTGCAGTTGACAGGTGCCCCTGGGGGCAGCACCGGAAGCTGGTGAAGAGGCAACAATCCCAAAGTATCCTTCCCATTGGGAAAGGGCCTTCAGTGACCAAAGAAGTATCTGGTGGACAGTGCGAGGTGCAGAATTTCCATGGAGGTGGGGCTTAAGGGGACAAACTCTTCCGGGCCTTTGGTAGTCGGATTATTCAGGGCCCCACTGCCCCTGCCCTGAGCAGCAGGCTTTGCACCATGACCCAGGAGGACAGAGCAGGGGGGCTGCTTCTGAATCAGTACAAGGAAGACATGTCTAGAACTTTGGGAGGTGATGAGTTCCCCATCGTCAGAGGTGTTCGAGAGAAGCTGTCCTCTGCAGACCCGCGGCCCTCTGTGCGCTGAACTTCTTGGTTAGGAAGCGGGGCAGGGGATCCCCAGAAGAGGAGGTTTTGTCTGAAGGAGTGGCTGCGGCTCTTTCAGAGGAAGCCACTAATCCTCACGGGGAGTCAATCTGGCCCGGGGCACTGGATAATCCCAGACTGCCATTCTGGGGTTTGCTTTCATCCTGGAGCCTGGCATGAGGGGCAGGGCAGTAGAGCCGTTTCAACACTTCCTGGCAACGGTGCCAGGCAGGGGCAGACAATCTGGCTCCCTATGCCTTTGCCCTTAATTTCAGGGGGGAGGGGAGGCGGCAGGACGATGGCACAGAGGAGGAAATGTCACGCTCACCTTTTCAAGGACTGCTTCAGAGCTCTGGGGGGAAGGAGGGGACTTGGCTCCCAGGTGTGGAGGTACAGCCCATGACACAGGTGGACGGCCCTGCGCCACATACGATGACAATTTTTGCCTTTGGCAGCCTCTGACTTTCGGAAAGAGGATGCCCTCTATGGAGAGCTCCATCTTTAGGAACTTTTTGAGAAGACAATGCACAGCTAAAATCGTGGGTGATACTCCATGGTGAGACTTAAGAGGGGATTGGCAAGGGACTCTTTGAGCAGAGGGAATTTTCTGGCGTTTTTCTGCCCCAGTCGTCTGCCTGTCCCTCCTGGGAGCCCATCTGGCCTACAGAACAAGCACCAGGCAGCACTTCCTGGGCAGGAAGGTGTGTGTACTTGAGGGTCCCAAATAGGGCCACACCCACATCAGAATCCCCTCCAAGGCATATTAAAAACTCTGACGCTTACCTGTCAAGTTGCTGCTGAGATCGTCTCTGGTAAAGACACAGGATTCCATAGCAAATGGATAAACTCAGGAACAAGAGTCGGGAAGGGAAATCACTGTCCCGGCTGGAGTTTTTGGTCTACAGGCTTAACGGCCTGGTGGCAGTGGGAGGACCCCACGAGCCAGGATCATGGGCAGCCTGCATGGGACATGTAGGGTGCCCTGTGCTAGCTGCTGAGGAGGTGGGGCGGGTTCTCTTCCCTCGTCTTACTTTTTATTGTTCCTATAGCCATGTTACCTTCAAACACACTATATGTTTACTAATATATATTTTTTGGTCTATATCCCTTAGCATGAGGACACAGATCCTTGACTATCTTTGTCCACTGCTACAGCCCAAGTTCCTAGAACAACACCTGCCACTTAGTAGATGTTCAATAAACACTGTTGAATAATTGACATAAGCTGAATCTCCTCCAGGCCAATGCGAAAAACTTCACAAGCTGCATATCAAACAGAATGATAAATGTGTATAATATTACCAGCCTCACATGATTTCTTGCTTAAAATTTTTTGTCTATAGAAACTGATAAATTAACACACTTAATTTATGATTATCTTCAATGTCTCCATCATTTAGCATACTTGGAAAATCTTAGGAAGTGTGAGGCTAGTTTGAAATTTGGTCTCAGGGCGTCTGGGTGGCTCAGTCAGCTAAGCGTCCGACTTCCATTCAGGTCATGGGTTCGAGCCTCACATCAGACTCTGTGCTGACAGCTCAGAACCTGGAGCCTGTTTCAGATTCTGTGCCTCCCTCTCTCTGTCCCTTCCTCTGTTGGTGCTCTGTCTCTCTCCCAAAAATAAACATCTTTAAATTTTTAAATAAATAAATAAATAATAAAATTTGGTCTCATCTTTTATGGATATTAATAAACTTTGGGTATATGAATAAAATATGTATCTATTCTGATTTTGCAGTTTTCTTTTCATATTTTAGAGTCAGGACGTATTTTTGAGCTCTGAAATGCTGTCACACTGCCACATAACGCTGGCTCGTACAGAATAGCCTGATAACATTAGCGATGGACTGAAGCATGGACCAGTCCGACTGAGAATCAAGCCACGGCACCTTGACCCGAGATACCGCAATCCCGAACAACCTTCTGGCACCCAAAGAGCTCACTCTTCAGTCTCTGTGAGGCCTTCCAGGCAGCTTTTCTCGGGTTCTCGGAGGTCCAGACTCAGTCAAGACTCTAATCAAGTTCATGTCCACATGCATTTGCTCTGTGAGCACTGGTTTCTGATGAGAGTGCACCACTCTCTACTCTGAGTCAAAAAAACCCACCAACCCTCTCTCCAAACTCCAGTTCCCATTTTCTCTGTACTTTCTGCAGATTGGGCTGCTGGGTGGACCCTGGTATCCCTCATTAGCTTCTGACCTGGGATCCTTTCGGTCACAGTATATGCATACAAGGGCCAGAGCACAAAAAACTGTGTTCTACTACAGCCAATATGAAGCTCTGCAAAGTTACAGTTAAATGTTTATTTATTTTTGAGAGGGAGGGAGGGGGAGAGGGAGAGAGGCAGAGGATCTGAAGCAGGCTCTGCACTGACAGTAGGGAGCCAATGCAGGGCTCAAACTCGTGAACTGTGAGATCATGACCTGAGTTGAAATCGGACACTTAACTGACGGAGCCACCCAGGCACCCCTGCAAAGTTACAGTTTAAAAAATCTTTGTGTTTGGGGCACCTGCTCAGTCAGTAATGCATATGACTCTTGATCTCAGGGTTGTGAGTTTGAGTGCCAAGTTAGGTGTGGAGATTCCTTTTAAAAAATAAAATCTTTATTAAAAACAAAACAAAACAAAAGAATATTTGTGTTTATTTGCTCTCCTGATTGTAAATAGCTTAGCATCCTAAGAGCATTAGCCTGTCTCATGAAGTAGGAAAGTTGCTTCCTCTGACCCTTACCGTGTGTTCTGGTCTCCTGTCAGTGCTACCCCCACAAATGTATGCTGAGCCCTGGGCATGCTGGTGGCCCGCCAGTCCCCCCATCTGGGTTTTGTATAAGGGTGTTTTGGTTTGGCCTCTGAGCTCACCCCTCTAATTTCAGGCTCACCTGCACTCACTCTGCAGTGGTCCTTACCCTCGTGGGAATCCTCCTGGTTTCTTGTCATTACTGGTCATTATTTCCTGATTCACAGGGCTGTGGACCAGCCACATCTCAGTGACTTTGCAGGCATAATTTTCTTACACCATGATGCCTCCTTCCCTCTGGCTTTCAGGAAGCCCCGTCCTGTCTTCTCTCTGCTCCTTTTCTCTACCCTCAGCCCTTGACATTGAAGCTATGTCCAACATGTGGTGTGTGTGTGTGTGTGTGTGTGTGTGTGTGTGTGTATACATATATATATACATATATACATATATATGTATGTATATATATATGTATGTGTGTATATATATATATATATATATATATATATATATATAAAACATGAAGCATGAGCCTTGGAAGTGTGCAAAATCAGGTTTCAATTTTGTTTCTTTCTTTTTCAAAATTTTTTACATTTATTTATTTTTGAGAGACAGAGCACAAGTGGGGAAGGGGCAGAGAGAGGAGACACAAAATCTGAATAGGCTCCAGGCTCTGAGCTGTCAGCACAGAGCCCAATGTGGGGCTTGAACTCACAAATTGTGAGATAATGACCTGAGCTTAAGTCAGATGCTCAACTGACTGAGGCACCCAGGAACCCCTCCAGTTTTGAATGTGGCACTCAAAAAGTCTCAGTGACCTTGTCTGTGTCATCTGATATGCCATTTAACTTCTCTGACCTTCATTTTGTTTCATTAGTCAGATAGGTTTAATAATATTTATAGCTCAGAGACTTAGTGAGAAATAATTGATTTTTAAAAGTACCTTGGACAGCACCTTGTGCAGAATAAGTGCTCACTTAAGGGGAGTCTTCCCCTGGCCTTGCCTTTCTGCCTTCTGTCTAATATTTGTAAGTGCTTTTCTTTCTTTCTCTTTCTTTCTTTCTTTCTTTCTTTCTTTCTTTCTTTCTTTCTTTCCTTTCTTTCTTTCTTTCTTTCTTTCTTTCTTTCTTTCTTTCTTTCTTCCTTCCTTCCTTCCTTCCTTCCTTCCTTCCTTCCTTCCTTCCTTCTTTCCTTCCTTCTTCCTTCCTTTCTTTCTCTTTCTTTTAAGAAAGAGGTCTCAGCTTCATTAAGTCTTAATTCTCCCACCTCAGGCTTGCATATGTTGTCCAGTCAATTCACTAATTCCCTCTGCCTTCTTTCTTTCACTGGTCCTTCTTATAGTGCTGCCTAGCTCCTCAGTGGAACCAATGTACATGAGGATCTGGGGTGGACCCCTCCTAGACCAGGATTCACCATGACCGTGCTCTGCCCTCCCCATCTCTCTCCCTGCTAGCTGTCTTCTATGGTCAAGGGAGGAAGACACGAGAGGCTGTGTCTTTCCCACATTTGACATTAGTTCTGAGTCTTACACACAGTGAAGTTAAGAATCACTCCGGCTTGATGGAAGTAAACGCATTACATTTTTCTGTTTACAAATAGGTTTACCTTTCTATACTACTCAGGCAGCCCCCACACCCTCGCCCAGGATTCCTGCAAGGCCAGGCATTTTGCTGGCTCTCCAGTGGCCCCACACAGGCCAGCAGGGTCAGCAATGGCCTTGGCGTCTGCTTCATCGGATATCAGATTTCTGAGATGAGTTTGTGATGCCATTTAGCACTTGCCTATTTGGCTCAGATGCAACTAGGTACTTCCCCTCCACTGTCCCCTGTCCTGATTGAGGGAGAGGATCCCATTTCTGAAGCTGCTTCACCTCCAGCTGGCTTGGGATGTGGGTGGCCCTGTCTGCAAGCAGAGGTATTGATAAAATTGGTGGGTTCTCTGGCTTTTGCAGCCCAAAAGCCCCTGTGATAGACATGGGCCTCCAACCTCCACTGCTGCTGCCGAGGTGGAAACCTCTTTCCCACCTGGCAAGTTACCATCAGCCTGGCTGTCAGCAAGGAAGTCAGGGTGAAGATCTTAAGCTATTCTTCAGTAGGTGCCCTGAGGTTTGAGACCAGCCCACATACCTTTCTTAGCAGAGTGAGTCCTGGGACCTGCAGGTTCTGGACCCGCCTCTCACCCCAGTGCCTTTTCCTACTCCATCCCTCTTTCTCTGTGGATGAATAAAATTAAGTAGAACCACCTCAAAAGAAGAAGTTGCAAAAACACAATGTGAGGGAAAATAGAAGGAGGTAGTCCCTCATCTGTTTTAGGGCTGGGGGCAAAAAGGTCAAGGTTTCCATACTCCTAATCCCTAGACTTTGTGAATCTCGGACCTCTTGGGGTCTAGCTGGTGGAGATTCCTCAGGGGCTCTCATGGGGGCCACTAAACCTGAGCTGACAGGTTTCAGGGCCCATGACAACCACCTCTACTT
Organism: Suricata suricatta; assembly: GCF_006229205.1. NCBI lineage: Eukaryota > Metazoa > Chordata > Mammalia > Carnivora > Herpestidae > Suricata > Suricata suricatta. Next base: position 91,872,099 of record NC_043703.1, on the reverse strand, counting down.
TCTCTACCCTAGTAATGTCTCAAATCCTTTGAGACAATAGAACACTAATCATTCTTAAGTTTCCTTCCTGACAATAAATTCTGTTGTATTCCAGGGACAATGGGGGCATGACAAAAAAGCTTTACTGTTTACAGTATTTATGCAGCAGTTATACACCTGCTATGTTCTGTGCATTAGTTTTCACGTCTCCACCACCCCTGGATCTTACTGCGGGAGGCACAGTCTGCAGGCACAGAGCCAAGCCAGTGCAGGAGATGGAAGTGATGTCCTCTGACACCAAAGGAGACAACTCACATTTGACCTTGCTTCTTCCTGTCAATCAATGGGTGAAGCACATTTTGCAAGGTGGGTCTCCTCTTGGATTCTTTGTGTTGACAGCACCTCTGCTCTACCGACAAACATAGTGCCTCATCAGTACCAACCTCCTTAGAGTGTGCCCACGAGGTATGAACACTGAGGACCAAGTAATAAGAGAGCTAACAGGGAAACTGAGGCAGGGGCAGAGTCCAGGCCAGTGGGTATTGCTGCTTCTGCAGCAGCTGCGAAGGAGGTATTCCATTTCCTGAGCTGGGCTTGTCCCATTTCAGTTTGAACAGATGGAAATATAGTTCAATGTTTCAACATCATTTGCCTTTCTCGTGCTAAAATATTGATAAGTGCTGCCCAGCTTGAGGCCCCCGCAGTTCTGAGCAGTAACTGGAGCATGATGTGTGCTGAAGTGAGACACGGCAAAGCCTTTAACGAGTGTTTAAAATTCCTGGAATAATGCTCGGTGCTGGCTTAGCTCATTCGGCTCCTGAACCCCCCCACCCCCACCCTGGGCCGCCTCCTAAGCGACAGGACGAGTGTGAGCCTGGCCCAGACCCCCTGCTGGTGGCAATTAGTGCGGCAGCTGCTCGTCTTCAGGATGGGAAACAAAGCAGGAGGTGCCTGCATCTGCCAAGAGGAGCCAGGCAGGGGGGCAGACACGCTGAGGGGGGCGGACGCGGGGTGCTGGCTCTCCTGCTTCAGGGGCCTGTCACTGGGAGCTGGGGCCCCAGAAGGAGGGGGCACTGGGCAGGGCTCTTGAGCAAGGCAGGAGAGGGAAGAGTAGGAAAAGGAAAGATGGGGAAAAAGGAAGATGAAGAGGGTGGGGACTCCAGAGAAGAAAAGGAGAAAAAGGGAGAAAGAAGGACATTGGCAGGAATGCCCTGGGAAGGGCTTCCAGACCTTGAAAGAAGGATTCAATTTGTGCCTTGAGGAAAAGAAAAAGGGTCTTGGCCGGTGGCACCCCAGTCCCAGAGCCTCCCTCTTCAAATTCCCGCCATGACAAAGGCGCCCAGACCCACAAGTGGTCCCCACATGCCACTCCCAAGGGCTGGCACACTACGGGCTGCTCAGATGAAGGTCACTCTGGAACTCAGCTCCGCCCATGGAGACAGACTGTCTTATTTTGGAGGTTCCCGCCACATTAAATATCTCCCACACTTTAAGCTTCTGGATTTCAGGTTCATGATTTTTTTTAATTCTTTATAGATTTTTGTGGGACTGTTCAGAAAAAATGCTTTCCAAGAAGACTGGTTGAATCAGATCCCGGGGAGAGGCTGTGTGCCTTCTTCAGGAGTGACCCATGTTGAAGCACCCACGTGGGAGAAAGCAGGGCTGTGATCGGGGAGGCGGTGGGTTACCTCCACCCCCGGAAGGAGTTCTGAGCTGGTGGTTGCATGTGACTTAAATCAGTGTAACTCAATGCCACCAGCTGAAAACTTATGGAAATGACTGTAGGACGAATCATATTTACAGCCAGGGAGACAGAATTGGAAATCTACAATGAATTGGAAAGCGAGGTCTGACAATTGTGCTCAACCTCTGCCTTCAATAAAATAAGACTCAACAAAGTCCTGTAAATATAATGATCCTGTCTTCTGATGAAAAAAAAAAAGGAACAAGTGATTGACACACAGCGAGGGGTGGAGGCCATTTATGGGACCAAATAGGATGGAGTACAAAACCCAAGGGACAAAAGGGACGCAGAAGGAAAACATCAGCCACCCAGCCAGCCACTCTCTAGCCCTAAGCACCTCAAAAGGCCAGCCCATCAGCCAAGCCAGCTTTCATATGGGCTGTTTCTGGGGCCACTGCCGTTGCTCTAGGCCCTGCCAGCAGGTCTGTCTCTCTGGGAAGGGCACTCTGCCTGTGACTCTTTTCCCAGTCCCGCTGTGGTGTGGGCGCCCATCCAGTGGTGGGCGTGTCTGATTTCCATGGCCACAGGTGGAGGGAGGAAGGGCTGTGGGTGTGGCCAAGGCGATGACTCCCTCATGCTGACCATGTCCTCCAGGGGCTTAAGCGCCATCGGCCTGCCGCTGCGGGGGGTGAGAAGGCCAGCACCAGGGAGAAGGCAGACAGGATGCAGAGTCCCAGGTGCCCTAGTGAAAGGAGCAACAGCAGGACAAGGGCCGGACAACATCTCTAAACTTTGTAAGACGCTTCCAGCTCACCATCTAACCCCGTCATCACAACCTCTGGCAGTTGTGGTTACCACCCACACATGGAGGAGGAAGGCAAGAGCCCAGATTGCTGCAATGACATGACAAAGGTCACAAGGCCGGAATTTGCCGCTTACAAGATGTTACCTCCTTGAGGACTTGCAAACCCAGCCATGCCCCTGTGGATAGAAATCACTTGAGGGTCTTGCTAAATGCACTTTGGGTTTGAACCTAAGACTGCCGACCCCAGAAGTCCCCAGGTGAGGCCAATGCTGTGCAGACCTCACACACGTGCACTTTGAGAGACTAGGTCCTGGCGCAGGGTTTTCCCATCTTGCTTGTCCCTAAGAAATCACCTGATAACATTTGGGTTTGAATCCACTAGGGACTCAGGACTGTAACTGTTTGACAAGAGCCTCAGGTGCCCCGAATGGACAGGATGGTTTGGGAAATGCTGCCCTAGAAGTGTGGGAAGGCTGTGGCCACAGCTGAGAGGTTTTGGCCGGGCACCAGAGGCGGGGACTTCTTTGCGGGGCTCCCATGTTTACCAGGTGCCTTTTCTCCAGCAGGAGAATGCCTGCCCTTGGTCTTGACATTGCTTTGGTGTTCAGTCTTGGGCAAGCTCCTTCCCATCTCTCTGTCTCCAAGTTGTCATCTGTAATATGGGAACGCATGGCTGAAGCTCGGGCATGGAAGAGGCACCAGCGGAAGGGGGATGTTGGTGAAGCAGCCAGGGACGAGGCGGTGTCCATCGTGTAAGGGGAGAGAGGTGGGTGGAGAGGAAAATCAGTAAGAAGGGAAAGGAGAGAATGCAGTTATTGTACTAGGCAAAGAGGAACACAGGTGGGCCGGATACTTCAGTGAGACGTCACCTCCAGACCACTGACCTTCCCAGCCACCACTGCACTCACTCACACAAGCCTTGTTTTGCCACCAGTGGTGGGGGTGGGGGGGGATGCCTGCCTCTCTTTCTCTTGCCCCGATAAGTCAACACTTCCTACCCGCAAGCTCCCTGGTGGCTTCCCTTACCTCTGACCCCAGAGAATCATCCTGGGGGCACCAGGCCATCCTGCCCTGCCCAGGGAATCATCACTTTCACTCTTTTGGGGGTGTGTGTCCAGGTTCGGCATGTCCTACCTGGGTCCCCTATTGGTTCTCCAGACAAATGCTGTGGCCCTCTGGGAGTGCCTGGGTTCTCGGTCCACGGCCCTGAGCTGGTGCTTACCGCTCACTCACACATCCATTCAACAGATACGTGTCAGGCTCTGTGTTTGATGTTGTGGGCCATCTGAAGGGGCCCAACAGAGGCTTTCCCCTAGTCTAGTAGGGGGACTAAGCCATGCACCCAAACCCCTGAAAAGCTGTGGCTCTTTGGTAGCTAAAGCATCTCAGTGAGGGGCCGTGTCTGTCCAGCACCTTCTGCACCCCGTGTAGCTCCACAGCCTGAGTAAGTCCCTCCCGCTCCTATTTGAACAATGCCTCTGCCCCCCGACCACAGCCTGATGCAGGGCTCAGGTCACCATCCCACCCTGTCTCTGAGCTGTTCTCCTGTGACTCAGGTGCCCAGATGTTCCAGGAGAGTGCAGTTCCAGACTCCTATCACCCAAGTTTTCATGTTATAATACCTTAAGCAAATATCACAAACAACGCAGCCCAAGCTGTCAGGGAGTGCCGGGGCCCAGGGTCACGTTCTGCCCCAGACAGAGGAACTGAGTCACCACAGAGGGAGATGAGATATGATAGAAAGGAGGCAACCTTACCTGGAGGGACAAGGGGGTGTGTCTTCACTCTATTTGTCTCTGATGGAGCCTCTGGGAAAGGAACGTCTCGGGTCATCCTGAAGCCAGGCCTTCGGGCATCGACCCCTTTCCAGCAGAACTCAGGGCCCCCAGCCACTTGCTCACAAAGGATACCGCCCCCAGCCCCACCAGCAGGCTCTGAAGAAGGATGAGAGGGGTGTCAGTGATCGAAATCCTCACCCTCTTGCAAGATGACTTCAGACGATGGAGGAGACCAGCAAGCACTCTACAATTCTCCCAGCTCCTCAGTGCCCTCAACTGTGATATGGGGAGAAATTGCTCATGGCCCAGGATGCTGAAGGCTTAAAAGAAAAGAAAGAACCCAGGGGACCTCCCGCTGCCTAGCGAACAGTCACCTCAGGCTCTTTTCTTCCTCTCCCAGCAAAGGGTGAGAGCTTCAGGCGCATGGCTGTGACTTTACGGTAGAAATGGATTGTGTCTTGGGGCACTCGGGGATGAGACTAGTGGGCATCAGTCCCCAACCTGACCCAGAGGGTGGAGTCCAGCATTTCCTCGGGTCTGAGGAAAGAGGGAAGGCTGGCACCAAGGGCAGAGTCCCACTCTTGGTAGAGAATGGTAATTAAAAACGAGAGGCGTGGGGCGCCTGGGTGGCTTAGCTGTTTGAGCATCCAGCTTCAGCTCAGATCATGATCTCTCGGTTTGTGAGTTTCAGCCCCACATTGGGCTCTGTGCAGACAGCCTGTCAGCGCAGAGCCCGCTTCAGATCCTCTGTCCCCCCTCTCTCTCTGCCCCTCCCCTGCTTGCAAGTCTCTCTCTCAAAAAATAAATAAAACATTAAAAATGCATAAAAATAAATGTTCAAAAAATAGGAGTGGAAAGTCCTCATTCCAAGAAAAAAAATTTGTGACTGTGCATGGGAACGGATGTTAACTAGACGCATTGTGGTCATTTCGCAACGTTTACAAATATTGAATCATGTTGTACGCCTGAAACTAACATAATGTTTTGTCAGTTACACTGGAGTAAAACATACTGATGAGAGCTGGCCCCAGCCAAGGGGTGGGTATAACAGCCGAGTTAGGGATCTAATCTCTGCAGAGTCACAGTCATCGTTGAAAAAGACCTTTATTGATTTTTGAAGTTTGGAGCTTCTTGAAGCAAGCCATTTCTTTCCACTGAAGGCGAAGCCTGCGTCTTCCCCTTGGCCACGTGGTGAATGGAAGAGGGGGCGGGCGCAGGGAGCGGGGGGTGCAGAAAGTGCAGGGAGTGAGGAGGACACCTGGCTGCCTGCTCTCATCCCAAGCTGGCCTGCCAGCCTTCCCCACCTCCACCAGGACCCTGGCTCCAAGCTCTCGCAGACACCCTGTCTCTTGTCCTAGCACGATTCGGGCCCCATCTCTTCTTTTCATCCAGAATCAAGTTCAAACGGTTCTAAACAAACATATTGGGAAATGGCAGGCCGTGCAGGATGTGTGCTGGGGAGGAGGACCCTGAAAACGACAACAGCCACGTATACTCAGCCCAGATGACTTCTCTTTCTAAAGCTAAAATACAGGTCACTGGCAGGCTGGCTGACCCCATGCATGTGGTGGCAGGGGCGGGGGGTGGGGCACTCCACCTTCACCTGAATCCTCCCTGGGGAAGGGGTTAAAGCCCCCCTTTCATCAACTGATAAATTAACAAAAGGTGGTATGTCCAAAGACAGGATTATTTCAGCCATAAAAATGAATGAAGTATGACACATGCTATAAAATGGATGAGCGTTGAAAGTTATTATGCTGAGTGAAAGTAGCTACATCCCAAAAGCCACATACAGTGTGGTTCCTATTATAGGCAATGTCCAAGGATAAATACATCCGGAGAGACAGACCGTGGATTAGTGGTTGCCGGGGGTTAGGGGGTGGGGGAGAGAAGTACACCATGGGTGCAACTGCTTAATGGGTATGCATTTCCTTTTGGAGTGATGAGAATGTCCTAGAACTAGGCAGTGGTGATGGCTGCACATGAACTTGAATGTACTAAATGCCAATGAATTGTACACTTTAAAACGGTTAAAATGGTGGCTTTCATGTTATATGTCTTTTGCCACAATTTTCTTAAAAAACAAAACCTTTTCAAGCCTTGAGTATTTCTTCCTCCAGTTCCCATCCTTCTGACGCTTCCGCCAACTTAAGGAGAAGAGCCCACTCAAGTGAAAAGGAAATTTTTGTATTTCTGTTAGGGTTGGGGGGGAGGGCTATCTACTGGCCAAAGGATGGCCCCGCAGGGCCTTGATCAAGACTGTGAGTGTCACTCTCACACCTACCCTCTTGGAAGGATGAGAAGAAAGACCCAGCCTCTTGTCCATGCCAGGCCTTCATTCTCACCGACTCCCTGCCCAGCCCTTGGGCTGTTTCACCAGCACTGAGCTTCTCAGGTGGTCCCCAGCCAGGGCACAGAGGAGTCTGACCCACTCTGTCTTAAGCCCATTTTCCTCCCAGTACCCTGCTTCCCGTCACAGAGGAGCAGCAGGATGGAGCTCAGGCTCATGAGACCCCACAACTGTATGGAGACTACAGGGCCGGTCTGGACATAAGCCAGCTGCCTTCGTGCTGATGGGCCCTGCTTCGGGAGCTGGTACAGAGGACCGCAGGGGGCCTGGATCTCTTTCCTCCTCCAAGATAACCTGGAACTTCATGAGACACCACGCTCAGTTTGTGGTGGGCCAAACTTGGCCTGGGAGCCAGCCAGCCCACATCACCATGACACATCCAGTAGAAGCCTACGTAGGGCTTGGATGTGCCAGGGAGGAGAAACGGTGTTTGGAGACAGGGGGCTGGGCCTGGGCAGTCCTCCAGCCGGGTGGCAGGAAGACAGCTAGAAAGATACATTTTCCCAGGTGGCTCTGTGGCTCCTCTGGGCCCACGGTGTATCTGCCTTCTCCAGCTTGTGTAGGAAGGAATCAAGAGCCTATTCCTGGGGGTGTCCAGGACGCCACCAGCTTTACTGGGCTGGCCCTGTGACTCTGTTCACCCTTTGGGCTTTATCTACTTCCATGATTCACATTCCGACTCTCCCAACTTCCTCTCCTACCATGAACCTCTTTTATCCTTAGAATATACACGCTCAACCCAGTGGACCACATTCCCTTTCCCAAAACCTTTGGGGGTAAGATATATTTGGGAATTCAGAATTTTGGAGTTTGGGGAAGGTGTGTTCCAAGGGCGTACACATTGCAGGTTATAAAGTACCACCCTCAAAGGTACAAAGCAGTACCTGTAATCAGGCACATTAATATTTCCACAGTGAGCCATCTGATATCCGTGCCAAGTGGGATAAATGAGGGCTATAAATAGCTTCACATCAGTTTAGCTCAGGTTTCGCTGCCAGATAGTTTTGGCAGCAAATATAACAAACAAACAAGCCTAAACAAAGCTTTCAGAATCCAGGATTTGTAGAGAAGAGGCTGAGGATCAGTATTTATGCTGCATGACAAGGCAAGCAGACCATCCTTAAGAAAATAAAAGGAAAGGGCTCCTCCTGTCCACTCCCTTCCACCAACCTCCCCTCTGAGATCATTTAGCATCGCAGCCTCCTTTAAGCAGTGCTGGGGATTCTGTAGAGGTAAGGGACCCTTAACTAGCTGTGTGTTTATGGTCAGAGACTAAGTCACCCTAAAAGTCTTATTTCCTGATCTCTTTAAGTAGGAGCGATTCCAAAGCCTCCTTCTACCTCTGACATTTTACCATTCTCCTCAATATATTAGCCAAAACTGGCCATACTGTTCAGTGAGAAGCAGTGTCACCATCTGCGGGATCACATGGAGCACCCCAAAAAACAGCTCAGCGCCCATCACCTCTCCCCCCGTCAGTAGCGGGGGGAAAGTGTGTGCTAGGTAGGGATGGCTTCTTGCCAGGACAGACTGTCCTGGCAGAAGCAGAGCCCCACACTTCCCCATTAAGAGACCAGGAAACATGTGCAGGAGAAAGAAAGCCCTAGTGGGAGACGCATACTGCAGGTCAGGTGGTCAGCTCCAGGATCACATCGTGAAGCAAAAGATGGGAGCTAGAAAGCTTAGCCCAAACGGCTCAGGTCAAGGTGAAGATTCCTTACAGACGCAAGACTGTGGATTTTGGTATAAAAAGGGCTTGGTTCATCGCAAACCCCTTTAAGAGTAGCAAACAGCTACCCTGGGGTAACAGGTGCTGGGGGAACTCAAGCTGAAAAGGAAAGGGCGTCAGGAAGAAGCCCTCTTTCACGGGGCTTGCACATCCAGAGCCCTCGGCCGCCGCGCGCCGCCGCCGCAAGGTGGCAGCAAAAACCCGCCAATGGCTCGCGGCGCACTGCCCCGCGCTTCGCACCTGGTTTTGCTTTTTGCCTGGGTCCGCACCCCACTTTCAGACCAGGTGGAGGGCTGAGCGCCCCTGCCAGGCTTTCCCGGAGCCGGAAGAGGAACCTTCTTTGGGTATCATGAAGGCTCCTAACGTAGTGTCTGGAAACTTCTCGAGAGACTAGTGGAACGCAGACCTCCTGACCCACTCCCCCCTATTTTACCACCTGGGGCGGGGCGGGGGGTGGATAGTTCTCCCTTCCCCATTCCTGCTGTCTCTGCAGACAGGGTCAAGTCCAGGAAAAGAGCTTTCCCACTCACAGCTCAGGCGGGAACGTGAGACCGAGTCTGGAAGCTGGGGCTTGCGAGTCTTGCGCCCTGACACCTGTCACGCCCAGCCACCCACCCTCGGCAGACACGCGCGGGCGCCGACACCCACTCGCACAGACTCGCCCTAGTCACGAGGAGCAGATTGAGAGGTTGCAAGGTGCAGTGGAAGAATCGAAGGACTTGGCGCGGAGAAACCGGAGTTGGACTTTGGCTCATTCCATTTCTCTGGATCTCTAATTGAAGCGCCGCTGCAGCCTGGAAAGCCTTCCTTAACGTCCCAGTGGCTCAAATGGAAGTGGGCTGCGGGCCTCCCCACGGGCCCGCCAGGAGGTGGACGTGCCTAAACGGTTTGCAGGAGGGTGCCCGCGTGGAAGTTTCGCGGGGCCCGTGACACTAAGACATAAACGTACCGAGAGGCGCGCGTCCTGTCCTGGGTGCCTGGCTTCATCTCCAACCCTCGGGGACCCCTCGCGCAGGTGCCACTCCCAGTCACCTACGGTGCTGGTCTCCCCAGGTCACTCCAGCTGCTCCTCAAGGACCCTCCAGGCCTGGGCCTGCGACTCAAGCTTCCCCCCTTCCTCCCGTCCCATAGCACCTACTCGGGGGTGTTACTGCGCCTCGGAACTAAAGCAGAAGGTGGTGGGCACAGGAGGAGACCCGGCCATACTGGACTCCGTTCTGGGTAGGGGGTTGGGTTTCCCAACAAGGTGCACCCGTCTAATTGGCTCTTGGGATCCACCGACAGACCCCTCTAAGGAACACTGTGAACCACACAAGAGGCTAAAGGGCATGGTGCTTCTGGATAAATCCACATCAGAGGGGGAGATCTGGGACCAAGTCACAGCTCCATAAAAAAAAGGGGGCAAACACTGAAATCATGTCATCGGGGAGCTCATAGGTCTCCAACTGATCAAATCCTTCTCCACTTTTCCTTGAGAATGTCTTTAACTGGTCCTGCAACCTTAGCTCAAGCCCCCTCCCTTCTTGCCTGTTCATTGGACATAGCCTCCTAACCCACCTTCCTGTCACAGCCTCGCTCCCTCCAACCAAATTTCTGACGCAGAGCTCTGGGTGCGACCACTTTAGCTCTCCATAAAGCTGCATTTGGTTGCCCAGTGTCCCTGAGATCAAGGCCACACAACTTGCCTGACCTTGTAAGCTGACCCCCACTCACCCTTCTCTCAGATTTGATTACAAGTCTACTTATGCACCCAGGCTCCGGCCACATGGCTCTGCTCTGGAACCAGAACCTTCTCCATGCCTTTGCTCCCTCTGTTCCAGCCTGGAGTTCCCTCCAAGCAATCCAATTCGTCTTTCTGGTCAAAGCCACCTCTTTGAGGAGCCCATCCTGTTTCTATCCCCAAAGCTGTAATTACTCTTGAAGTCTCCACTCTCCAGAACACTCTGTATGCAACTACACTGGGTTGGTTTGTTTTTCAGTGATGACTTTGACCATCCACAGGACTATGAGGAACTTGAAAGGAGAGCTTAACTGTGCTTGCCTGTACACCCTCGGGTCTTATATTTGGACTAAGTTGGATATAGTCATCCCCACAAGCACAGGTCTGTCTGGACACTGTCCCCTTCCCCCCAGGCACATCTGCAGGTAGATGTGTCCAGATGTCATGAAATAAATATTTCTTTGCATCTCATGGGAATCTGTATGGCAGTCTCACTGAACACTCAAAGTTCACGCATACACACCCTTCACACTCAAATACACACCACGGAGTCCCATGCGCTGTGAAGCGTTTGGTGGTTCAAAGTGGAGCTCAGTCTAACCTTGGAGAGGAGCCCGCTGAAATCTCTGCTCATTCTCTGGGCTTCAGAGAAACACCGGCGTGGAACTCCTTACCCGGGGCCTCTCTCGGGGCCAGTCCCTGCAGGAGGCGCGTTTTGGTTGGGGGTACATATCCGTGCGAAGTCCAAGTGCAGTAGCGAGCGTTCGTGTGCGCCCAGACAGGCAGAGCCTGAGGCGCCGCTCCCCGCCCTTTCTCACTCGCTTCTCTCAAATTTGCCTCATCTTGCGCTCTCAAAAAAGTATCTTAAGAAAGTATTTCCTCTGCTACCGGGAGCCCACGGGCCAGAAAGATGGATTGGAAGAGGGCACCGGATGCACAGGTATGGCGGAGTCTATGAAGATAAGGGCTGCTGGCTGTGTGACAGTGGCCAAGTGATGGCCCTCTCTGAGCTTCACTTCCCGTATAATCAGAGCCGCCAACAGCTGAGACGTCAGTGGTGGCCGTGGTCTGGATTCCATATGCCCACCTGTGTGTTTGTGTCTGTCTGCCTGTCCCGAGGCCGGGGCAGGCAGGAGGCAGCGGCCAGGTCAGGCTGCGAAGCTAGAGGCGCGCACGCCAGTAATGAGCAGAGCGTTCAATCATTAAGAGGCCGTGCTAAGAATTTCTGCTTAATAATGGTCGCAAATTAGTTATAATGGTAAATAGTCATCTCAAAATCCAGCAAACGAAAGCCAGTGCCGTCCTGGAAGGGCTCCAGGCCGCCCCCGGGCACAGGCCCGGCTACCGCCCGGGGCGTCCCAGCACCACGGGGATCCCCGTGCTGAAAGGTGGCAGGGCCCGGGAGCAGGGAGCCGGGCCGGAGAGAGGCTGTGGGGAGGGCGGGGAGGGGGGGGGGTGGTTCGGCCACAGCGCCTCCCAGCGGCCTGAAAGAGGAAAGACTGAGTCCAAGCCTGCTAAGCGGGGACAAAGGCCCAGCGCCAGCGCGCCGCGGAAGCCGGGGACGGGGGGCGAGTCTCGGAGGTGGGACTCGGGGAGCGCACCCTCGCAGAGCGGAGTCCGCCCCCGCCCCACGGGCCTGCCTCCCACACACACAGCCCGGCTCTCGCTCACCTCTGGGCCTCGCCACCGCCCCTCAGCCATGTTTATGAGGTTCTTGGACCGCACACACTCTCCTGCCTTCACCTCCAGGGGTCCAAGAACTCCTCCCTGGCCCCCCTCGAGCCTCCTCTTCTGAGAGGAGAAGAGCAGCCGGTGGTTCCTGATCTGTAGCGACCCCAGCCCCACCGCCCCATGTGTCCTCCCGCAGAGAGGCTCTGCCCCCCTCCCTCATGGGCGGGGCCAACCCAGGTCGAGTGGACACCGACATGCAGAGGTGGCTTTCCTTGTGCCTTGCTTTCTTGCCAGCATATTCTGTCTCAAGGCTTACACTCCTGCAGGCTAAGGCCCTTTCCTTTCCCAAAAAGAGTGTGAGCAAACCGATGAGAGTCGTGCGCTTATTTGTAAAAAGTGGAGAGAGATGGCTGGGGGCGCAGACGGGGCCCAGGTCTGCGCAAGGGGACGTTGCACCGGTGTCTCCTACCCGAGGCAGTGTGTGCGTGGGCGGGGTGGGGGCTGTGTGTGTCATGTGAGTGCAGTCGCATGTAGGAGTCTCTGAGAGTGCAGTGGGGAGAGGGGGAGGCTGCTACTGAATGCAGAAAGGGCACTTTCAGGGCTAGCCTCTTCTGGGCAGAGGAAGTACCTGTACTCCCCAGCCCACAGCCCACCAGGGGATGGGGCGTTATGCCCCCCACCTCATACACTCAGCGCTCAGCTCACTTCCCAGGGCCCATCTGCCCTGAGTCCGTGTGCTCCGGAACACTTCGTGGAGACTGAATTGTTCCCGGGCTCACAGCCACACCCTCTCCCCCAACAGGCTTGGCCCTCCCCTTGCTTGAGCCCAGGAAGTAGTGGCTCCCCAGTTTCCCTCTCCCTTCCTGTTCTGTCTTCCCCACTTTTGATCTCAACCCTGCTCTCCTTTTTCACTCTCTTTCTTCTCCTTTGCTTTTCTCCCTTGTCTACCATTTCTCTCCCTCTTCACTAGTCTCCCTTCCCTTCTTGCTCAGTAAAACAAAGGCCCCTGAGCATTCATTTAGGGGTGGTTATAAAATGGAGACCCCCCTTTTCCTGGCCACTCCCAAGATCGTCCAGGTTTCAGTGATGCTGTTTATCAAGTTCTTTACCTATCTTTGGGGCTCCAGCCTCCTGGTGTCTGTGTGTGTGTGTGTGTGTGTGTGTGTGTGTGTGTGTGTGTGTGTGTTTGTGTGTTGGGAGTGAGTGAGGTTGGGCAAATGAGTGGCCTCTCTGTGCCTAGAGTCAGGCAATGTGGCTTGGGGGTTGAAATGCCTCTGGGGAGCATTTCTATTATGTCTTTGGGTTGGCTTATGCATGTCGTGTATTTGAAGGCTTCCTCTTACGTATCCTCTGTGTGTTTGTTTGTGTGGATGGGGAGAGGCTGTGTTGTTACCCGACTGTATTGATTGTTTACCTGCCCCCTTGCTTGTCTGTGAACTTTGGGGGAGCCTTGCCATTATATATGGCAGGCGGCACACTAAATGTTTATTGGTGCTAATGCCATTTTGTATAGACATGTTTCTTTTGCAGTGTGGATAGCTCTGGAGAGGGCGCAGTTGTGAGACGGGGCATGTTTGTGTGTGCATCTGTGCAATTTGGAGCATGTGTGCCCTAGAGAGGGTGCCTGCAGGTGAGAGGGAGTCACGGGAGTTCTTGTGTTTGCGTGTGAGGACCGGTGTAGAATCTGTAAAGAGGAAATGAGAAAGGCGCCCCTGTGTTGTGTAGGGAAGGTCTGTGGGTGCTGGGAAACTGCTCCACGGGCCGGTGGGTGTATGAGAAAGGACTGTATTGGGTGTGTGATGAAATGGCTTGGGGGTGAGGTGTGTGCATAAGATGTGAGTTGTGGGGTCTGTGTGTCGATGATTGAGTGTGTGTGTGTGTGTGTGTGTGTGTGTGTGTGTGGCTCGTCGGCCTGGCTGTGCCAGCCTGCTCCTATGGAGCCTGCCCGACACTGCAAAGTTCAATCAGCCGCTGCATGAATACACTCGAATGGAAAGTTGTGCTCAGCTGACCGGAGAAATCGGAGCCGGCTAGCACCGCCCCCCTCCTCCCGGGCTCCCTCCTGTCCTTACTTGGGCCAGAGGGCCACCGGGGCGACACACCACACCGGGACAGAAGCGGCTAACCCAGCTGGGGCTGGGAGGGGCCAGGCTGGCGGGGAGTCGGGCGGGCAGACCTGAGCTCAGGGAGCTGGGCCCACCGCAGAGCACTGGGCCTCTCTCATCTTCAGCGCTTGGGCAGGCAGGGGATAGGTGAGGACCAGGGAAAGACTCCGATGCTGCGGGGGCTCTAGGTGACTGCCACGCAAAGACTGAGACGGGGACCTAGATGGCCACAGAGACACAGAGAAAAGGAGAAGGACAAGAGACGGGGGCATCCCCCACTCAGGGAGGCCAAGTGCATCCAATGCACTAGGCTTTGAGCTCCAGCTACTCTGGTGATGGACTAGGTCCAGAGTGCACTGAGCTGGTCAGTCCTCTTTTCAAAACAAGCAGAGAGAGCCACTCTGCTGCCACCACTCACAGTCGGGTCCATGTGCCACCTGGACTTGGCCCAGCCAGGTGTGGGCCTGGCCCTCCTTTTGACTCACTGGAGCCCTCCCTACACCCAAAGTCCCGCCAGCCCTGGCTGGTCCCACCACTTCCAACCCGAGCCCAGTTTGAACCAGCCAGGCTCCTATGCCTCCAATTCCACTATTGATCAGCATCCCCACTCCACGCCGTGGCAGCTTCCAGATCATTTCATTTTAATCAGCTGTACATCACACTTGGGATGCTCAACTGTGTTGGCGCTGGGCAGTCAGTTCTGTAGGATTTGAGGAGGGCAAGAGGAAGGGCGAGGTGGGGTGTCAGGACCGAAGCTCCGGGAAGGGGGCGAGGAGGAAGCGGCAAGCAGGCTGTAAAGGGTAGACTGGCCTCTCTAACCTCAGGCAGGCAGCTTCAAGAGGCCAGGGACTTTGGTACAGATTTTTCCAGTTTGGTTTCCCATTCTGCGGCTTCAGGTGTCCCGTGCAAATCCTGGACTGCCATTGTTTTCCTTGAGGAAGGCAGGAATGAAAAGAATATCCCCAAGTTGGCAGTTATTCTTCAGGCCCCTTATCCTCAGAGTAGGCAGCCCAGGTACACAGAGGCTGATGCCCAGGGAAGACTCAAGTGCTCTGGCTGGTGCATCAGGCAGACGTGCGCCATGCACAGAGCAGGGTGCACACAGAGTGCTGTATGCCAGGGCTCCAACACACCGGAAGCCCACCCATGGGCTGTCCTGGGGCCAGACAGGCAGGACGGGTGGTTAATGTTGAGGCCTGCTTGCCCAGCCTGGGAGGCTCATGGGAGTGCACATCCGGTGCATACACTCTCCCCAAGGCACGGTCCACAGGGTTCCCAGGCTGTGGGGGGTTGTGCACGGTAGCTGCTCTGGCTTTTGCACCCAGCAGGGCTTCAGTTGGACCCCACCCTAGAGGTCTGCCCTGGCTGCTCCTGGGATGTTGACTGCCTTGGCCATGGCTTTGAAGGACCCAGAAAGAGAATGGGCAGCCCATAAAAGGAAAGATCCGGCTGGAAAGGGGCCTCTTTTCTCTCACTCTCATCTTTAAAGGGGCAGGAGCCAAATCCAATGTCATATCGGCAGTGATGGGGTAAAGGGCAGACCGGGGAAGCCAAAGAACCCAACTCCCTTCTGCCCTCTGGCCAGAATATGCCAATGATGACCCCTGCCTCCATTCCCTACTGGCAGAGGAAGGACAGTTAGGGGTGGGTAGCCTGGGAGTCATATCCGTGGGTTGACTAGAACAAGGGAGTTCACCGGAACGTGTCCACTGCACATGGGAAGGCCCTGCACACACAGCATCCTATAGTCATCCCAGCGCCACTTCGCAGAACTAGATAAACAGAAACTGCCCAAGCTGCTATACACAAATACCTGCAATCTAGGCAATATCAAAGAGAACACATCCTGGACACATTGACGCAGTATACACAGTCTATCAAACACAAGTGCGCGCATACACCCGCACACGCGCACCTTTATATGCAGACCTTGATTGCACGTTGGAAGCCCAGCATTCAGAACTGTACACGTCCTCACCACTCACAACAAGCACTCACACTTCTCCTGCAGAGGACCTGTAGGTAAGGTCAGAAAGTGCAGAGTAGAGTACTGGTGTTTGTACAGACCTGAGTAGAAACACAGGAGATGAGCGATCACGACCATAGGAAGACAGACAGGTAGCAGGTGACACCCACAGGGCCTAGGCCCCCAAAGCTGAAGGTTGCTATGGAGTCTGAGAGCCCGCTTTCTGCAGTGGAGAAAGAGAAATGGGTACTGGCTACTCCAAACCTGCTTTCTTTCTCTGGTATGTTGAGAGAAGGAGTCATTTTAACCCCCTGAGTTTGTCCCCAGTCCCCAGACAAGAAGGCATCTGCTCCCTGGGTCACCAGTCAGAGCCCCCCAGGAGTCATCTTCCATCAGTGCCACCCCTTTCCTTCCACCCATCCGTTCTGTTTGGTCAGTCGAGTAGGGTTCATCCAGAACCTTCTACTGTCTGAGGCAGCCCCTTCTGTGGAATTCAGGCCCAAGTTCTGGGTCAAGTATGTGCCAGTATATTTTTAAATGCAGGTAAAGGACCGAGCCGATCATCTCCGGCTTCATGTTGTGTACCAGAACAGAGTCTCAATCTGGGTAGAATCCAGCAGCTCCTTCACAAATCCCTGCCACCTAAGTCAATAGTGGCTGAAATGTGGCATCGTGGGGAATGTTTCCCAAGGCCAGTGAGTGCCTGCAGAATCTGACACTGCGTGCCAGGCCTCAGAACTCAGAAGCTCTCAAGGTTGTCTGGATGCCCTGGGTCTAAGTAAGGACACACACGGACACCTGCCCCCCACAGACGAGCTTGCCCTGGGCCCACCTGCACGCACCGGGCACCTCTGGGCCTGGCGGCCTTTCTGCCCAGCCAGGCCCAGTGTAAACCCTGTGGCGAGACTGGGGATGGAGACAAAAGGAAATCGGAAGTCAAAATTAGTTTGGAACCGGGCACAAAATTCCAGGCACGTTTCTCCCTAATCCTCCTCGCTTTGGAAATTAGACTTTCAAGTGAAGGCAAGTTTTCTGAAATTACCTCTCTGGCTCCTCGGGCGCAGGCTGGCCTGGCCCAGAGCGGCAGAGACTCAGTGAGTGAGCCACTCCATCACCGGGAACTGTGGGGGCAGGCGTGGGGCAGGGAGGCCTGGGGCCCTCGGGAACCTGGTTAGCAAAAGGCAGTGATTTTTTTGGTTTTCGTTTTAAAGTATAAACCAAATGAAATGTCTTAGGGGCTGGAGAGAGACGCCGCTTGATCCCAAAAGACAGGAAGGAATTTCAAGGAGACAGATGGAGATCGGTAAGGCAAGTCCCACAGCCACACTGAATGGTGAAAAGGTGCATCCGGATTCTAGGCCCTAAACTCCTCAGACTCCCTCCTCCTCTGCTCTACCCTCCGGACCGTGGCTACCGCTGCCCCCACTCCACCCCACAAAAAGAAGATAAAACCTGTCATCTCTGCTCTGGATGGGTGAATGGTTGGTTTGGTGACCTTGTGTGTTTGCGCTTAAAAACACACACAACAACCACAACCACCAAAAGATGCCAAACACACTCTCGAAGCCCCACAAGGACCGAAGGAGGCTAGAATCGCTGCGGATCTGGGCCTGGCATCTCTGCTGAAGAAACGTGCCTGAGCCTCCCCCCCAGCCCCTGCGCCCCCTGAGTCTTTCCTTCAGGATTTGGCTTTGGTTCTTTTCCGAAGGGCCTATTCCCATCTTCCCACCACCCTGCCCCCCCCCGCCCCCACCTCCAAGAAAAAGCTCATACCCCAGCCTTAAAATTCTGCCCCAGCTCTCGAGTCCTAGTTGGAGCGGAAGTGAAGGCCGGGCGCTGCTCTCCGGGGCTGCGCACAGGAGCGGACAAAAACACCAGTCTCGAGAGTGGTAAGAAAAAGGAGAATACTGTATTTGCTTTAGAAAGTTTTTACATATAGATAAACACGCAGTTAAGATAACAGTAAAAGCGCCCTACGGGGAGTGAGAGATATCTCCGAAGCAGCTAAGAAATACTTGGAATAGCTTTTGCATAAGAATACTACGGTCTCACTCTCCGCTTCTGCTAGCGACGGGGGTCCCTCTGCCTAACCCAGCCCGCCATGCCACGCCTTGACTGCCAAGTCGACGCCAGGAACATCGAGTGGGAGGGGAACCCCAAAAAGGAAAGAGACAGGTGAGCAGGGAGGGCGGAGGAAGGGAGGACAGAGAATGAAAAAGGAAGAGGAGAAAAAGCAATATCATATACAGGCAATTTCTACACATATATTACAAACTGGGAAAATGACCGATCATTAAGATATACATAATTCATATAAAATTTTGAAATAAAAATAAAAATCTGTTACAGTCATAACTATTCTTTTTCCACATTTATAACCAGTACCCACACAGGCAGTGACAGAGTAGAGAGAAAAAGGTGCTTACGAAGAAAATGATTGTCTGCTGAACAAAAAACAGAAGATTGCATCTTGTTTGACCAATACTTGGACTTTAAAACAGAGAAAGAAAGAGAGCGAGAGAGGAAAAAAGAGAGAGCGAGCAACAAAAGGCGAGAAACATTTGCTATTTCCCTCTCAAGGAGTTCTTTTTCTTTTTTTTAAACAAATTCCGAACGGAGATGGCAGCTTTATTTTTTTTTCTCTTTTTGTCTGTTTTGCTTTTGTCATCTTGTTGTCGCGGTGGCGGTCGGTTTTTGTATAGTCGACTCTTTTAAACTCGTTTTAAACTAGAGAGAATATTTTCCCAGATACAAATAAATCGTCATGCAGGTGGGGTGCCGGGTCCGTGGGAACCGAAAGGAGAAGCCGTGCTTGTCCTAGAAAGTATACAATTGTCACCTCTTTTATGCTTTCTGCCCGCAACATCAGCCTCTGTGACTGTCGGCATCGCGGTCCTTTGGGGTGGCGGTGGTGGTGGATCGTGGTTGGGGTTGTTGATAGTTTGCGTTTCATTTGTTATTTTTCTGGGGTTTTAATATATTTTTGGCTGGGGTGGACGTGTGTGTACGTGTGTGTGTATGATTGTGTATCCTGATTTCGGTTTGCTCTGGGGATGGAGGAGGAAGAAGAGGAAGAGGAGGAGGGCGAGAAGGAGGAGGAGGGGAAGGAGGGGGAGGGGGGAGGAGGGCGGCCTTGGCTATCATACATCACATTCCGAGTCGCTGGAGGTTACCGAGAGGATAGAGGTGCCGGTGTCCGCGCGCTCGGTCAGGCTGGACACGCTGGTGGTGGGGCTGGCCGCCGTAGACGGCGACTCTGCCGAGCCGTGCGTGGGGCAGCCGGGCTCGGCCAGCGAACGCATACCGCTGGGTCCGATGGCCTGGTGTTGGAGCCTGCGGGAGACAGAGAGCGGCACCAGCCCTTGACCCAGAGGCCCCGCCACCGAGCTCCGTCAAGCAGCCTCCCCGCGCCGGCGGCCGCCGGTGCTCCCCAGCCTCCCCAACCCGGCGCCCCTCACCACCACCCCCGACTCTGCTCTCTGCGCTCATTACTTCTCGCCCCCCCCTCCGAGCACCCGGCTGCTCGTGGAACGCCGCAGAGCCCCCCTCCCCCCACCCACGCGGGTCTCGGCTCTCTTCTCTCCTTCCCGGGACTCTCTGGAGCTTCCCATAGCTTCCCAGGTCGGAGCCGGTCTCAGAGGAGAGGTAGAACCCGAGGCCGGACGCCTGGGGAGGCCTCCGGATTACGCGTCCCGAAGGAGCTGAAGTCCGAGGCGGACAGGGTGCTTCCTCCTCCCCCAGCCCTTGGGACTCTTCAGACAGCCGGCTGCCGGGAGCGGTCGGTCCCCGCAGTGCCTCCTGTCCCAGCTCTCCCACAAACACCCAGAGCTTCGGGGTGATCGCCAGCAGCCTCTCCCGGGTAGGACCCGCTGGCTTTGCTCTCTGGATCCCTGCTCGGAGCGCAGGAGCAGGGGAAGAGAGAACCGAGAAGCCGGAAGCGGAAAAAGTGGGGAAGAGGAGCGAGAGAGAAAGGGGAGAAAGGAGGCTCGAGCGGGTGCAGAGCGGTCTCCGTCTGCCCCTTTCGCACCGGGCCGCCGCTACCGCTACCGAGCCTAGAGTCTCGGAGTTCCTACGAGGAGGCCTTCCCCTGGTCCCGGCAACTCCCCCTCTCAGGCGAAAACCTGGCTCCACCGGCAAGGGTGAGAGGGCCGGGGCTCAGGCCTGGGCCACCGAAATGCGAGACACCCAGGTTCATTCCGGGAACTCACACCCGGCCTCCAGCCCCTGGCAACTGTCAGCAGTTGGAGCTCTGCTCCCGGTGGTGCATTGGGCCCAGCGCCTTCGCCGGCTAGGTAGGGACACAGGCTCCTTACCTGGGCTTGTACCCAACTTTCTCCTATCCCCCTTCCCTCCCATTCCTGGCCCCTTCCTCCTCCTCTTTCCCTCTAGTTATTTTTCTCCCAACTTCCCCCAGGCCCAGGTCCGCTGACCGGTCAAGCTCAGTCAACTTTGTGACTTTGTGGCCAACTTGCTGGTAGTGGGGTTGCCCCTGCTCCTGGTGGCTTCCCAAATTAGTGTACCAAGGGGATGCCCCTTGACTGAGGCATGAGGGCTAGCAGCTGCCTGCATGTACACACACACACACACACACACACACACACACACACGCAAGGCCTCTCTACTCTCAGCCTGATTTTCCTGCTCCTGGCCAGGCTGTTCACAATGCTGGGGGAAGGCCTGCTCCACGGTGGCCACCGACCTTTTTCATTTTGTGGCAGAGACCCAGGTTCAGTTTCCTTTCCATGGCATTGTGGATTCCTCTTGGGTTTTTGCAATGCATGGAAAAAGAACCAGATGGCAAGGGCTGTTTTCCTCCCTTCTCAGTCTGTAGGCTCCCGAGGAGTGCCCAGCGGAGGAAAGGCTGAGCAGGTGGGAGGTGCAGCGCAGGGCTACCCCGACCAGGGTTGGGACCAGCAGCCATGAGCACTCAGGACCTCTCTCGCTCTCACTCTCGCTCTCGCTCCCGCTCTCTCTCCACCCTGCCAAAAGCCCCTCTCCGACAAAGCAATCAGCAATCCCACTGCCCGTCCCTCTTCTGCGAGGCTGGGCAAGCAGAAACTTTTCTCCAACTGGCCAGGGGGTCGCGGCTTCTCGCGCGCTCGACAGCCGTTGGCACCTTGCCCCACCCGCCCCCGTTTCGAGCTCCCTCTCCTTCCCCAGCCCGGGAGACGGCAGCCAGGCCGCGAGCCCGCCACTGACCTGTTCTTGGCCGCCGCGGCGCGGTCGCGCTGCCTCCGGTTCTTAAACCAGTTGCCTACTTGTGTGGGAGTGAGGCCGGTGGCCTGGGCCAGTTCGCGTTTCTTGCTGGGGTTGGGGTAGGGGTCCTGCAGGTACCACTCCCGCAGCAGGCTCCGAGTCCGCTCCTTGAAGCAATGCGTCTTCTGCTCGCCGTCCCAGATGGTGCGCGGCAGCGGGAACTTCTTGCGCACGCGGTACTTGTCCACCGGGCCGAGCGGGCGGCCGCGCAGCTTCTCGGCCTCCTGGTAGTGCGCCTCGAGCCACATGGCCTGCAGCTTGCCGTGGGACTCCTTGGTGAACTTGTGGTTCTCCAGGATGTGGTAGAGGTCGCGGAAGTTGCCCGTGTGGAAGGCGACCACGGCGCGCGCGCGCAGGATCGACTCGTGCTTGTTGATGGCCTCGCACGCCCCGGGGGCCACGGGCAGCGACCAGAGGAAGCGGCCCAGCCGCTCGATGTCGCCCGTCTCCTCCAGCGTCTCGCAGACGCTGGCCACCTGCTCCGGCGAGAAGTTGAGGGTGGGCAGCTGGAACATGGACAACTCTTCCGGGGGGGCCCTGGAGCCGCCGCCGCCGCCGCCCGCTCCGCCAGCACCGCCGCCGCCCGCGCCGTTCCCGCCGCCGCTACTCGCCAGAAGTAGGGAGCGGTGATGAGGATCGGCGAAGTTTGGCAACAAGAAGTGGGAGGAATAGAGGTCTAGGGGGGAGCGGAATACCATGGACTGACCTGAGAGGAGAGGAGAAAATTCAGGGAGAGGAAGAGAGAGGGGAGGAAGAGGAGGAGAGGGGCGATGAGGACCAGGAGGAGGGAGAGGAGAGGGGGGAGGAGGAGAAGGAAAGGAGGGGGGAGCAGGAGGAGGAGGAGGGGGAGGAGGAAGGGCGTAAGGGACACCCACACCCCACACACATCCACACACACACACACCCGCGCAGCCACATAGAGAGGGAGGAAGGAGAGCGGCCCGGTGCGCGCGCGCAGAGAGAGAACCCGAGACAGAGAGGGAGAGGGAGAGAGAGAGCGAGAGCGAGAGCGAGAGAGAGCCAACCACCGCCGAGTCAAGATTCAGCGATTCCACAGCAATCGCCCTAATGACAACAGCCTCATAATATCTCCCCTAAATCCACAGTGAGTGCAGCATTGAAACATTTTGTTTCGCTTTTCTATTGGTCTGCGGCGTGTCGTTGTGGCGTTGCCACGGCAACCGCTGCCAATCACTGTCAGCCCTGCCAATCAATACCGAGAACGTAAGGACGGTTTTACCACTTAGCCAGAGTGGGGGGGAGGGGGAGAGGAGGGTAAGAGGGAGCAGGGGGAAAAAAGAGATTTTTTTTTAATCTTTGCAACTCTTAATCTCGCCACTTCTCTCGCTCACTCACTGTCTCTCTCTCTCTCTCTCACTCTCTCACTCTCCCCCTCCCTCTCTCTCTCCATGTCTCTGAGCTCCCTTCTTCCCTCTTCCCCAAAGAAGTTGATCCCAAAATTCAAAAAGCCGTGGGCATAGAGTTGTTGAATGGGATGAGCAATTAAAGGGGGGATTTTTGTTGGGAAGTGAGAGGCTTCCCACACAGCCTGAAGGCCGAAGGCCAGCCCTCAAGGAGAGGCCGAGGGACGGCCAAGCGGGCACGGTTTGCACATGGTGTGCACGTCGGGCTGTCTCTTTCTGCCTATGTGAGCACTAACACTGGTGAGGAAGAAAGAAGAGATGAGATCATGGGGCCCACTGCACGCTGACCCTGGCTGCGGCTGCGGGGATCCTGGATTTCGGGGGGCACCTGGCGCCTGAGAGGCTGAGCTCAGGCCCCAGGGTGTTGGAAGCACCCTGGCCTGCCTCGTCCTGGATCATTGCCCCTGTTTCCCTCAATTTCATCTGCACTGGATTCCACCCGCTTCTCTTTCCTCTGCTCTGGTTCAGGGAGCCTTGCTTTCCCTTATTGCCCTGTATTTTAAAACACCAGCACAAGGAACAGTACAATTGTTTTTATCTTGAAAGGCAAGCTACGTCTTTGTTTGCCCCTAGACTTCAGCTGTGTCCCCTAGGAGCTGAGAAGTCTGGAACCCTCTGGAGCCCCCTGATATGCCTGCTACCTCTACTCCTCCACGGAGCTCTGGACTTGCCTACCAGTCCCAGAAGGACAATCAAACTTTGGAGGCTTCCCCAAAGAGGCAGATAGGCCTGACCATTGCATGTTTGCTCATATTGTAAAGGGGAAAAAAACCACAATTAATTTATCTAAGCAAAGTAACATCACAAGCCTAAAACAGACCCCATCAGGCCCATAGGATAGAGAGAGCCCTCCCTCCCTCTGGCCACGGCAACCCCCTCCCCCACTCCCAGAAGCCAGTATGGGTATTTATTCTAAGGTATGTTGCTTTTTAAGAAGATGTAATCAGCATCTTTAGCCGGGCCTCCCTTTGTGAGGCCTCTGGAACTATGGAAGTGTGATTTACGCAGATTTGTCGGGGTCAGAGACATCTTTCCCCTGAGCACTGTGTATATTTAGACAGGACTCGGTTTGGTGTTAAAAAGTGTATATTTTGAATGAGTTCACACACAGTAGCCAACAATGCCCACATTGTCGGCCCGTGTACAACGCGTATTGAAACGCAGCGTCCAGACTTCAACTAATCTGCCCTCAATAAAGCTGAAATAATTATCCTAAGCTGCCTTTCCAGAAGAAAAATCATTGAGGAATTCAAAACTCTTTAAAAAAAAAAAAAAGATCTTTTCTACATTCCGATGCAGATCTGGGGGCGAGGCACAGAGTCCACACCACTTTGGAGACCTCAATGAGGGAGGAGAGAAAGAGATTGAGCGAGAATTTAAATGGGAAACCTAACGTGACTGGGGCTGTGAGTGTCCCACCCCCAAACCCTGAGCTCGGGCCCTGCTTGGGCCTTGACTCCCGCAGAGCCAGGCCCCCTGGACAGAGAAGTGCAAGTTGCCCTCGGAGTCTCTACTCTGTCAGGGAGGATCTGGACTGGGCGTGGGGACCGATGCCAGCTGAGGGTCTTGGGTCCTAAACCCCATGACAGAGACAGAGAAATATTCGCTCAAAGGGAAGACCCGCCAAGGCCCGCTTCGGGTGATCTCTCCCCTCCAACTATCTTGCTTCCAACCGTGAGTCCTTCCCGGTTCAGCTTCGAAGCTCTGGGCGGTCGTTCACTGCGGGCCCAGAAAGAGCCCTAAGGTTGGGACACAAAAACAGACGCTTCATCTTTTCTTCCCGATCCCTTTCTCTTGTACGGGAAGGATTATAGGCTGAGGGGGTGGGAGGGGGAAGGGGCAGGAGGAGGAAGCGGGGGAGGAAGGAATGAAAAAGGGGAGGGGAGTGGGTATTGTGCCGCGTGTGGGGGGAGAATTCCTACGGGTGGGTTTCCGAATATTGTGTTCAACTTTTTGAAAGCAGCTCGTGACCCCGAAACTGCATCCCCTGGAGCCGAGGACCCAGGCGCCGGGCGGGCGGGTGAACTCAACCAGTCCCCTCCCAGTCCCCACAACCCCCGCCTCCGGGTGGGGGCTACCCGGCCTCTCCCCGGCACAGCCCGGCCAGGCCAGCCCCGGAGGGAGGCTGGGCAGGTGCCGCGGGCTCCGCCGGAAAGTGCGGAAATCGAAGAGCATCGCCACTCGTAGAGAATTGAGGCAAAAGGGGCCGAGACTCCGCTCGGCGACACCCCTGTCCCCCAACCTCGGCCCGGGGCGCCTGCAGAAGCGCCGCAAGTCGCCTGCTG
>NC_043703.1:91837899-91847247 GCF_006229205.1 Suricata suricatta | reverse complement strand
TGTCAGGGACGCCCAGCAGAAGCCGGCTCCGCGCCGCCCAGGGAGCCCGCCCGGCGGCCCCGCTGCCGCCCGCGCCTCTCCGCTCGGGCCCGAAGCACGGTGTCCGCCGCCCGGAGCCGGTAAGTTGGGAGTCCCGAGAGCTGGGTGTAGCGGGGAGGCGGGGCGGCGGGTCTCCCGCGCGGGTGACTGGACTGGCTCCCGCTGGAGCTGGGGGCGCAGGCTCCGCAGGGCCCCGGTCTCGAAGGTCCCACTGGCCGTGTGGGGGAGGAGGCTATGGGGCACCCCAGATCTTCCCCTCCCAAATTCCCAGGCACTGGGCATTGGAGAGGGGCGTAGGAGCAGAAGGACCTCGGGTTCCGGGGCCCAGGCGCCTTTCACGCTGCTCTGGGGGCGCGAGGCATTGGGCAGAGCGAGGGAAGGGAGCTGAGCCTGGGGTCATCTGGGAGGGGGGGCGCGTAAGGGGGGGGTCACCAGCACCCTGGGTCTCTCAGAGCGTGGGGATCCGGGTGCAAGGGTCAGCCCTCGGGACCTGTACTTCTCCCCAGCCCTCTGGCCCCTCCGACTCCCGGATCTGAGACTTGGAGCCCCTACAGGCCGAGGTCACAAAATTGCCACCGTCGTCTCTGCTGTAATCCCGGGCCAGGCAGCCTGCGTACAGGGACGGGAAGAAAGGGCATTCGAGCCGGAGAGTGTCTTTCTCGTACTAGGACCTACTGGGAATTTATTCAAAACCAGTCCCAACCCCAGCGGTCTCCACTCTGCCTAGAGAGGAGTCTGAGAGACTCACTTCGCGTTTGGCATTCCCGGGAAAGCCTAGGGGTCTGCAAGCCTCCCGGCTAGAGCAACTGCACCCATTCGGCCCTGCTCAGCTCCGTTAGGCTGGTTCGTCCTGGGGGGCAACGGCCCTTCCCGCCCCCAGGACATCGGGAGACGGAGGCCGGTTCAGTGGCCCGCGGTTTGGGCCTCCCCGCAAGCCCCAAACAGGCTCGAGGCGCCGGCGGCGGAGGAGGGCCCAGGGGAGCTCAGCACGTAGGCGGGGAGGCCGAGGAGCCCTTCAGGACCCCGATTACTTTCCTTTGAATGAAAAACAACAACAACAACAACAACTGCTCCCTCCCTGCGCCTCCGCCCCCGTCTTAGCCTCCGGGGACCCGCGCTCACAGCAATTGTGGCCTGGGACCGTAAACACAGCTCAGTTGCCTCAACTTTCTCCGCACATAAAAGTTCCTGGCGTGCGGGGAAATTTGAATATTTGATCAGCCCCTTTGAGTGACCCTCATTAGCTTGGCGCCCTGCTAAGGCTCCGGCGTTGCAAGAAAGCTGCAGGGCCCGGCATTTGTATGCCTTGTTAGCGCTGCTTAATGAAGCTGCCCCGACTGCTCAAAGGCGGCCTCCGGGGCCGGCGCTGCGCACCTCTCGGCACCCCACTCTGCCTAATGAGCCCCACCGCCCGCCGAAGGCCTCTTCGCCCCCCACATCCTCAAACAAGAGAAGTTTGGCTCAGTCTTGGGCCACCGCACCTCCCACTGCCAGGCCCAGGAGAGTGGGCCCAAACCGGTCCCAGCTGGCTATAGTGACCCAGTGGGGGGAGGGGTGGGGAGAGAGAGAGAGAGAGAGAGAGAGAGGTGGGAGACTTCGAGATTGTGAGTCTTTTGGGCTGGGGACGAGGGTTATGGCCTCAGGTCCTAGTCCAGAGAGTGCATTGCCAACCTCTCCCAAGAGGGCCAATTTCAAACCATTTACCCGGGTTCCTTTAAGGATGCATTGGACTAATGTTGAGGTGGCAGAGGACAGATGTCTAGGGGAGGGTCAGTTTTCTATCCCCCTCCCACACCAAATTCCTTTGGGCTCCACCACCCAGGAGGCTGCCTATATCTTGGCAGGGATCTCCTTAGGAGAGCCAGAACTGAGTTGCTAGGGATTGAATTTGATTGAGTAGGGGTGGGCACTCTTCAAACCATCATTGCCCCTCCATCCGCAGACCCCAAACAATCAAACACAGTTGGCACTAGGGAAGTCAGCACACTGACAGCCCACCTTGAACCAGCAGCCCCCTTCTCCCAGAGAACCATGCCTTCTCTGGTCTCTCTTTAATCATGCTTCCAGTCTGGGAAGCCTAAAAAAGCACTTAAAACAGGGCCACCCTGTCCAGGACCAACTGGCTTCTAGGACAAGATGGAACTAAAACAAGCCTGAGGGGGAGGAAGAAAGGGAGTACTTTGGGAGGAAGGGGGACCAAAGCCACCATCTACTTCCCTTTTCCTCAGTGGGGCAAGTGACATTCGTGGTTGGCCAGCAAAGCGAAGGAGGCCCATTAGAAGTTGTGTTTCAGTCCTCCGAAAAAGGAGTAGACTCCCTCTCTGCCTCTTCCCATGCCCTTTCCCCTGGACAGTCATCACTACAGGTCCCTCCTTGCACACCCAGTTCTTGGGCTTTGGAGGGGGGATTAAGGCACTGGGCATGGGGAACAGGCTTCTTGCAGATCCATGTTCCTGGGACTTCTAGAAGTGCCCCCCCACCCTCAGATACACAGCACTTGGCCAGGATGGTAGGACCCTATTCCAGGGTGATCACCTCTAGGAATGAGCAACCCCCAGCCAGCTCTTACCCTCTGCCAAAAAACCAGCAAAGCCCTGGATAGTAGAGCGTTCAAAGTCGACCTGGTCTGCTCCTTTCTTCCCCCAGCTCAACTGGCATGCCCCGCCCCATTTCCCATCTCAGGACCCCCCAATTTAAGCCCAAACTGACGATCTTTAGGGATCATCTCTGCACTGGGCAAGATGGTGCCCAGGCCTTGATCCATGCAGAGGGCAAAAGTAGGAGCGGGCAACCGAGGGATGAACGATGTTGGAGAGAAAGAGGACCCGAAGCAGGGTAAAACTCAGTCCTGTGGCCCTAAGGCCAGGCCCACCAACTGCTCAGGGGAGGAGGTGAAGGGAGGGGGCTAGGAGTCCGCAGGCTTCGGTCGGGGCAGCAGGGACCTAAGGCGTCGGCGTGGGGGGCTAGATCCAGAGGAGAGGGGCGGGGAGGCGGGGGTCGGGGGAGCGCGCAGGACGGAGGGGGGGGCGGCTCTTTAAGAGTCACACCGCTGGCAGGAGAAGCGCGCGGCCCGGTGCTGGTAGCGCATTGACCCCGAAGGGGATTTAGCGGGAAGGGAGCGGTCGGGCTCCGGTGGCTTTGTCCGGGGGCGACCAGAGAGGCCGAGGCACAAGAATAAGGAGCGACCGAGTCATGAAAGGCCGCGCCGAGGCGGCGGCGCTGCTGCTCTTGACTTCTGAGCGGGGCTTAGAAAGCTTGTCCCGCCTTAAGCCGAACTGCGAGCGCTGGGCCCTGAGCGCCGAGTCCGTGAGCTCCGAGATCCCCGGCCTCGGAGCCATGGGATGAAGGGCACTAGGGTGACAGCGGACCTGGCAAAGCTGCTTTTGGCGCTACAGCTCCCTGACCCTAGCGCAGAGCTGCTAGCCATACTGGCCGTGCCAGGGCAAGGCCAGGGAGAGAATTTTCTTTTTCCAACTTCGGGTTTGGGTTTGTGTGTCCACTTGGAGCAGCTCCGGAATTAGCCAACCCCAAATGGATTCCCAACAGGTGGCCGGGTAAGTCCATTTAAAAATTCTGAACATACTATCAGCTCCTCCTCGGCCTCCTTCCTTTTTCCCTCCCAGGTCCCCCCTACCCCACCCCCGGGCCTCTCCGAAATCCCTGTGCTCCTTCCGGGGGTGAAGGCAAGGAGGATGGTGGTAGTGGCGATGAGAGGCGCCCTCTCCCTGGGGGTCCTCGGTCCCCCAGTTCCAGCTCAGGATTGCTGGCTGGCGGGAGCCGAGAAGCACCACCCAGTACCCCCAGGTCCTGATTACCCTTAGCTCCGTTGTGGGCCCTGATACCCCAACGGGTGTATGTGGCAGGGTGTGGGGGTGGTTGAGTAGGGGAGGACACACCGAGGCATTTCACCAGCGGAGACGACAGGAAGGGGGCGGAGGACCCCGTGGCCCGGCGGCCTTTGTGTGTGGGGTTAAGGCAGAAACCCAACTATACACCCTTTTTTATGCGAGACCCGGGATCCGGCCCTGGGGAGCCCGCGCGCCCTGTACAATAGCCCGCAGAAGGGCTTCTTGGCAGCCGGGGGGTGAGGATAGGGTGGGGGAGGTGGAGGGGGCTATCGGCAGGAGGGGGAAGCCGAGAAAGGCAAAGGCAAGAAATCCCGGGCGTCCGAGTGAAAAGTCGGAAAATGTCCACGGAGCGCGCGGGAAACAGAGGCGCGCGCGCGCGCGCGCGCGCGCACATCCTCTCTGCCACCCACTCTTACACACGCATTCACACCCACTCCACGCAGGTAACCCACGCACACGGACCTTGCAAGCGCCGGGTCGCGAGCCTCCGCACCCAAGCCAAGCCGCGAGCGGAGTCGCCCTCCTTCCCCAGCTCCCCGGCTGTCAAGAGCCCTTCCGCGCGGCCACCGGTGCCCGGAGAAGGACTGGGGGAGTTGGGAGGGCCCCCAGGGCTGGGGCTCTGGGAGGATCTTACCTGCAGAAAGGTAAGGGAAGCCGGGAGCAGGAAGCAGCGGCGGATAAATATTCATTAGGAAGTGTAAGTGTCTCCTTTTAAACAGCGCGGCGCGCGCTCTCGCTCCTCTCTCTCTCTCTCTCTCTCTCTCTCTCTCTCTCTCTCTCTCTCTCTCTCTCCCTCCCTCCCTCTGTCCTCTTCTGAGGCTCTCTCCCCCACTCACTCAGCCTCCCCGCCCCTTTCCTGCGAAATGCCGGGTGGATCCCGGTCTAGCTGACCTGTTGGGAAGCCTGAGCCCTGGGCAGCGCCTCCACAGCTGTTTGCCTTCGCTCTTGGGGAGCGCGTTCCCCATCCACCCTCCCTCCTCTCGCCCAGCCCCTCACCCCTCCTAAATTACTACATCATTAGCTTTATTTTCCGGCGTGGGGGGGGGGTGTGGTAACGGCACAGCCCGACGCACCTCCTCAAAGCAGGGCGAAAAGCTGGCGTTATCGGAGTCTGCCCCAACCCCATCCCCACCCAGTTACCTTTCTTCCCCCCCTCCCCCGCCCCCTCCGACCATCTCCACCTTCATGCTGGATCAGCCTAACTCCCCTATCCCTCCTTCCCTTGCCGCCAACTAGATTCCTGGCTGGGTGGTCAGTGAGCTGCTGGATCTGCAGGTTCAACTCGTGCCTTGATTGGAACTTCACCCTGTATTGGGTGTGGGGGTAGCTCTCTGAGTCCCCCTTTCCCATGTAGGTTTTATAGCTTCGCCCTGAGGGGGCACCTGGGCATCTTGGGTCTTAGGATCAAAACACGGGGTGCTTTCAGGGCCGCTCCTCGCCAGGCCTCAGGGCCTCAGGGCCATACCTTTTGGCCGGGCTTGGTAGGCTGCGTGGAAAGTGGGGGTGAGGTGGCCTCACTTTATGCGATTGCGCTGTGGAGACAGACCCACTGACTGACGGACTGACAACGGCCTTCTACAACAAACTAACCTGAAGTTAGACGCAAGTCCGCATCTTTCCCCCTCAGGCTCACGAGAAAACACATCAACAGGATTCCAGGACCGCACAGGTCCCCCCACAGGGTCCCTCTGTGCATCGCTTGCACAGCAGGCGAGCACGCACACATCCCCACCCCATCCCCGCACTCGCCAGGCCACCCCTCCAGCGGCCCCGGAGACTAGAAGGCGAGCGGGCCGGCAACGCGGCTCCCAGCAGAGGTATACATCGCAAGACTGCTACCGGACGACCTTGGCCACCCTTCTCCCCACTCCAGCCCCCTAGACCACTCCAAGGGCTTTAAGTGACGGCGAGGTCCCAGGGTGCTTGGGGATGGCTGGGCCCCGAGCTCCAGCAGCCGGCAAAAGCTCAGAGCGCTGAGGTGGGGGCGGGAGGAGGGGCAGAGGGGGCGGGCCCAGGCAAGTTCCCAGTTACAGATACGGCTGCTCTCACGAGGCCTAGCAGGAGAGCTTCGCCCCAAAACACGCGTATCGCTGGCCTCGATGCTCCGTCACTTCCACTCTTGGGTCCTGCACCTTCCCCAGGATCCAGGGGCTCTTTCCGGCCATTTGGTGGCCCGGGTTTGGGGCGGAGTCTCGAGCCTCTAGGAGACCTAGCGACCCCGCCTCCACCTTTTCCCTCCTCCCCCCAATTTGGCCCTGCCGAAATCCAAGACCAAATTCAGGAGCTATTTGGACCCTTGCAGAAGGGAGCGGGGCGCAGGATCCTTGGAGGGTCTGCCTGTTCCTGGAAAGCTGAGAAGTTGGGCACACGAAGGTGTAAGGGAGGCCTAGAGGATCCCGGGGCTAGGAAAGCGTATTAACCTCTCATCCCACCCTAAGCTCCGGGTTTGCACTTGCACACCTCTTCCTCCCCAAGCAGACCAAGCAGGTCGCACACGTCAGGCTTAGACGGAGTCACCTGACAGCGAGTACACGGACCGTACGTGCAATTGTAACTGAGTGCACGCGGTGGAATTATAGGAATGCTAAAAAACAGAATTCGAGGAAAAAAGAAATGTCTACAGACAGAATCATTCCAGTGCATGGTCCAGTTGCCCAGATGCAGACAAAGCCACAATGCCCGCGCAGAGTGACCCCAGCCACCCGGGGAGAGTGGACCAAGTGAGGACGCAGGCTGTGAAACCAAGGGCTTCCTGCTAGAGGGACGTTGGCTCCGGAGGCAAAAACTTTGTTGAGCCGACTGGGTGAAAGACTTCAGGTCAAGTCCAGGAGACTACAAAAAGCACTTCCTCCACCCCAAAGCTGACCCTTTCCCCTTGCTCTTAGCTGAGCCAGAGACACCCTGAAAAGGGCAACCAAGGAAAGATCCATCTGGATCAGGATCATATATTTGTTGTTGTTATTACTATTGGTTTGGGAGATTCCATTCTGAAGGAGGATAGGGTGGGGAGCAGAGGCGCACTTCACTCACTGCCAGGAGATTCCTGATACCTAATGGGAACTTTGGGCTCTGAGCAGGTTCCAGAAGCCGGAGGGCCCCTTCCGCTCCTCTTATGCTAAATTTAGTCTTTAAAAAAGAACATTAGCTCAGCTCCACATCTTCCTGCCTTTCCCCTTCTATCTCAGTCCCCTTTGTATAAAATAGGTCTGCAAAAGAACACACCAAAGAAAACGGAGTTATTTGGTTTATTAAACTACTTTTCTTTGTGAGACATTGAGAAGGTCCTCCTCCCCTATGCCCCTGTCCCAGGCGGAAGTCTTCGTCCAGGCCCAGTGGGGGTGAGGGGTTGAAGAGGAGGAACTGATTCCCAGAGTAGCTTTCCTGGAAAGGCCCCAGCAAGTACACACACTTGTTTTTGGTTTCAGCTCTGTTTGCCTGCCCGGTCCGGGTGAACCTTCCAGACAGTAGCCACCGCAGGTTCCCGAGAAGAGGCAGGCACACTGGATGCTGGGATGCTCCCCTCTTCCCCAACTGTCTCTCTGAAAGTAGAGGGTAAGTTTGGGAAGATTCGTTTAGACAAAACAAGAGAGGAAAAAAAGAGGACGTTCTGGGCCAGCAAGTCGGATGGCCACCCTCCAGGGGGCAGAGGAAGGTCTGGCTCCTGAAGAAGAGACGAACCGTCTGGAAAGCACGGCAGGAGGACACCTTTAAACAAATGTAGTTACCCTAGAAATGGAGGGGGGTTAGGAGTATGAGTCGGGAAGGATTTCTTCCCTTTGGGGGACAAACACTGTGTCCTTTAATTGTTTCCCAAAGATACACTTAATTCCTGGAAATTGTAGTGTTTGTTCTTGTAGATGTTCTAAACAATAAAGAGTGAAAATCATGGTGGACTCAATCTTCCTTGGAAGGGCAGTTTCTTCCAAGACCCTTTTCTTTCCCCAGGTTTGTTCTTCCTTATTTCCTCATAAAAGTCCACCTGCTGATACTTCTCGGGAAGAGACTATGACAGAAAGAGAGAGGAATGAATATGGAGACCATCACTCCCAAACCCAGAGTCACTGCCATTCCCTATAACTGAGATTCATGACACAAAGAAGCAAACTCCTTTACCTTGGGGGCATGTCTCCTCCCTTTGAGTAGTTTATTCAGAGCCTTTCCAATAATTCAAAACAGTCAACATTTTAGAGTGAAGGATGTTTGTTATTACTTACCAATTAATTCTACAAGGTTCTTCAAGCTCTGCTTGTATGATTTATAAAACTGCAGGTAGGTAGCTAAAGTCGTTGTAACATTCACCACTCAAGCAGAAAAGCAGTTCAGTCTCTCATAGCCCTAAATGCCCCGTGTACAGTCGCTGGAGAGAATTTATTTTTCTCTGTTTCCTAAAAGCCCTTATCACCTCTGCCGGAGCCGCAGGACTCAGGGCAAAACCGGAGAGGTTTGAGATCTCTTGAGTGGAGCGCACGGTGTTGTTAGGGGGTTTTTTGTTGTAAGGAATTCTTAGTGATAGTGTGAGGCTCTCTCCGTTTCTCTCTCTCTCTCTCTCTCTCTCTCTCGGTCTCTCTCGGTCTCTCCCCCCTCCTCGGTCTCTCCCCCCTCCCCAAATGAGTCCGCCGGGGCCGCCCGCCTCTTCCTCCGTAGAATGCCGCTTCCTAGATAGAAGCTCTGCATTTCCGCTGCCCCGGGCAAAGGGCTGGACGCGGCCGGGTCCCAAGCTGGGGAAGGAAAGGAAGGGCGGTGTATGCAGGTTGGGGAGGGGACTACCATCACCTACGACAATAACATAAAATAACCAGATACCCCATTTAATCCCTTCCATTAACAGTGTCAATGCGCTAGAGAGGCCGTCTCCCCTCCAAAGGTGTCTCCACCCCCGGAGGGCCCAGGCTTCCGGTCGCAGCCCAACACTGGGCCCGCGCGCCCAAGAGGAGGTGCTCCGACGGCAAAATCCCATACATTTTTAACTGCAGTGATTACTAAATTAATAGCAGGCACTAAGACAGATGTCAAAACGTCTTGAAAATGTTTATCTGTGAATAATTGAGAAGGTGGTGGGACGCATTATCTGATTGTGTAATGAAATATGTATGAGGAACAGCTGTTTGCGACAGTCCCCTCCCGCCGCCTCCTCAGCCGGGGGCCCTTCTCCTGGAAGCAGGAGCCTCGGCGAATTTGGTGGCCCGCTTGGGAGTCCGCTCAGTCCCTCCAGGGCTGCCGGCAAGGCTGTAACTCCAGCGGCTCCAGAGTCACCTGTTTCCTAGCGGAGGACCTCAGCATGGAGTCACCCCAGCCTCCCTCTTTTGGTTTTGGTGGCCGGATGAGGCTTAGCCGCCGGCCGAGCCGGCTTTCAAGCCCTGGGGCGGGCCGCGGGCTCGGCAGGCGAGCGCCAAGGAGAGCCCGGGCGCAGGCGGCGGAGGCCCGGAGGCCCGGAGGCACGGAGGCCCGGAGGCCCGGAGGC
>NC_043703.1:91724297-91837799 GCF_006229205.1 Suricata suricatta | reverse complement strand
CCCCAGACGGTCGCCCCCCAGCCTCCGCGTCCGCCCCGTTTGCTTTTCCAGCCCCGCGCCCTCCGCCGGGACGTGCAAACAGCCCTCGGGGCCGCGTCCGCCGCCCGAGGCCGTGGCCCAAAGCAGGCCCGAGCCCCGCGGGGACCGTCGCGGCGAGTTCTGGCCGCCCCGGGAAGCAGAGCCGGGGGCGAAGGGGCTCTGCGGCCTTTCTGGAGCTCCGGGGCAGGGGTCGGCCGGACGGGGGACTCGGCCTAACGGGGCGCACTGCCTCGGCGGGCAGCCAAGGCCCAAGTGCTGGGCTCCGAGGCGACCGGCGGGCCCTGGCCCCGAGCCCCGCAGGAGAGCGGCGGCTTTTTGGGGTCTAGACAAGGACGCCGGAAGGGGCCCCATCAGGCCTGGACCTTGAATGAGGGGTCAGCCACTCCGATAACCCCGCTGACCCCCGCGTGGGCGTGCTATCCCCGTCGCTGCACTTTGGCCGCTTCGCACGGCGGTGGAACCGGGTCCCGGGCGCGGCGCTAACCCCGGGCCCCGGCCGGGCCCTAGGCCTCTCCACGCCTCTGCCTCTGCGGCCTCCCGGCCCCCAGCCTTCCCGAATCCGGGGGCCCCGTCCCTAGTCCCTGGCGCCTAGCAAGCGTCGCCCCGCCGCCCCCGACCGCTCCGGGGCCGGGAGAGGACGGGCGGGCTCCAGCTCGGCGAGCCTCCGCTCAGACACCGAGCGTCTACGCGGTTTCCGCCGCCGGCTGGTCGAGATGCGCTCGGGCGTTCTTGCTCGAGCGTCCCCCATTTTACCTAATCCCTTATGCTTTTATTCTAATCCTGCACATTACAGTTAATCTGCAATGATACCACCGCTTCGGAGGAACCTGTTGCATCCGAGGCACGGTAATTTGTAACCTTGGAAACAGTTTTAAATAAAGATTGTAACAGTGATGTCAACTGTGTTTATTCTCCGCGCGGGGGTTGGGTTGGGGGCCCGGCAGCCCCTCGGTGGAGAGGACGGAGTTTCGGAGGGAAAGAAGGGAGCGAGGTGCGTGGGGCAGAGCGGAGCGGGCCAGGGGCCGGCAGGCGCAGAAGTTGCTCGGTCCCTCGCCTGGTGTCTTCGGAGTTTTTCCTTTTTTTTTTTTTTTTTTTTTTTTTTGCAAATCTTGCGCTCTTCATCCGGGAGGCTGGGGGATAGAGCAACGGTTTGCAAAATGGAGCAAAACTTGACGAACTTGAGCCACTGCGCGCTGCGAATTCGCCCGCGGCCGGGCCTTGCGCCCCTGGGAGGCTGAAGCCGCCGGGAGTGGAGAAAGGGCGGCTGGCAGGACCTTTCCGCTGCTGGAAGGCAGAGCCGGTCACTGCGCTCCGAGCTTCCTCCTCTGCTCAGCACACCGGCGACCGCAGCAGCAGCAGCAGCACCCGAAAATTGTTCGCACACCGAATGCAAAAGGAAACACAATTGTTTTTATTTATCTGTTGCTTTTATGCCATTAAAATATTTTTAGTCGCTTTGTACAAAATAGCATCCACTCTGATTATTACCTGCCATATCTGTTGATCTGCTCCCTGTGTCTTCGCCACAGCAATATTAACAATTAAGAAAAAAAAGCACATCTTATATATTGTGTCTGTCAAGATATGTTACAATCTCCCTGAACAAAAAAACCATTATTCTTGTGGAAGAAGCTAGGAAGCACATCTTTCATGAGAACTTTGTTAGTAATCATCGTTGTCAAAAAGAATTAGATATGCATAGATTGCAGATGCAAAGGAAATATTAGATGCACAGAATAAAATATACAGTGGGATTGAGGCGTCACTATGTTTCTTTTTAAAATAAATTTTTACCGAGGTGAAAAAAGAAAACCAAGCTATTAAGCTTACTTAAAAGATGGCTTTGTTGGTTTAATTATACTGTAGTTATTTTATAAATATGTTTCAAAGGATGCTTACCATATTGCATGTCAATGAGGACTGTAAAGAAAAGCTCACAAAAGCTAATGCATACCAAATACCAAATTTTAGTCATTAGCATTCCTATTTATTACAAACTAAAGGAACCTATTAACAGACAAGAATTTCTATTTAGCTAGCATTACAATGTTTAGCCATTAAAATAAAAAGGGCGAAGTATATACGTGTTTTTCCCCCCTTGGAACTATACGTTCTTCTTGCCCAGAAGCTCGCGGAGAGATTGGGAGATGTTTCTGATTGGGGACACAAGATTCTACAGTAGGAATAGGCCAGAGGGCCCAGAACCACTATTTTTAGTTATCAAGCATAATGCTATTCATTTGGAAGCAAGAGCAGTGCCGGGCTGGGCCACGGCAGCGAGCTGAGGGTTTCTCGCACCCACAGTCTATGAGGGGCCCTTTGTCTCTAATTTGTGTCAGGAGCATATGCAAATTGTTAATTGTTTTTCCTCTGGGGGAGGGAGTGGAGAGCAATGGTAATACTGCTTTTGTTTGGATATTAAAATTTCTTTAAATGCTCCCTAGACGGGGTACATCCCCCAAAGCGGATTCCCCTGGAAGGAAATCCCACCACGCCAGCGAATACAAGCGTCTAAATTCTAAAAATACGCACACAGATCTGTGTCATTTCAAAGACCTTTTTCCTTTGAGCAAAAGCAGCTGTTCTGCCCTCACATCAGACGCAAATGAATATATAAATATGTTTTTCCAAATGCTGATTTGAGAGGGGGGAAAATCTTTTTTAACCATTCTTACATTTAGAAACTTTAAAGATCTTTTTCTTCTTAAAATCGAGGCAGATTTTTTCCCCCTAACTGGGTAGGGAAACAAGTAAATATTACAGGAATTGAAATGAAACATTGGGCATGGTAAGAAAGGTTTTTTCAAATTATGCTAGGTGAGTTTTTTTTTTTTAAGTGCTCCACGGGGAAAAAGTAATAGTTACATGAGATTGTTAAACTCTGTGCACTTACCAAGCGACCAGAAGCCAGGGTTTTCAGGCCTGACTTTCTACTCAGATGTGATCCCTTCTGCCTGCTTTGGGGTGACTTTTTGCATTAAAAAGGTAGAAAAATTTTAAGAAAGGTGCTTTCCTAAGAGGCCTACGTGAAAACAACAGGTGTTGGAAGGAGGGAAGGAAGGCAATCAGGCAGGCATGAAGGAAGGAAGGCATTTTTGAACTCCTGATTTAAAAAAGAAAATCTCTCCATTATTAACATTAGCAAACCCCACTCAAAATCTTAGTTTTCAACAGTAAACTTCACAGCGTTGTGTTGAGGGAAGTGGTAGGTATTCTCTCCCTTGTGATTGAGCACAGATAAAAGAAGGAGAGTGTAATAGTTCGTATGTTGCAAACTTTTCCTTCTGGATATAATGAAAATCAGTGTAGTAAGAAGCTTGGGTGCTCCAATCTTGGCAGTTCTAGAAAAGAATATGTGAACTCTCCCCATTTCTCTCCCATTATATCTGGATAAGGAGTCAATCCCCAAGTCCCTGAAGTCTATTTGATACAGAGGTGGAGAAAACTGCAAAAAAAAAAACCTCCTAAATGTATCAAAAAGGGTGACGCCTGCCAGCAAAGACAGAATTTACACAATTATTTAGATAATTCATTTTTGTTTACTGACCGCAAATTAACCAGTCTGATTTTGACTTCACTGCTGAGAGGGCCCATATTATCTAGACAGGACACCCTCTTACCTCTCTCTCATTTGTGTATTTCCCCTTCACTGAATGCTGACTACCAATAGCCAAGGAGAAGGCTGTGTCTCATCTATTTAAACCAAGGTGACTTAAATCTCAAGTGGGTGAAAAATAATCCTGCTTTCTTTATTTTTCACTTATTTTATACTTTACTTAATGTTTATTTATTTTTGAGAGAGAGACAGAGATAGAGACAGAGCACCAGCAGGGGAGGGCAGAGAGAGAGAGGGAAACACAGCATCTGAAGCAGGCTCCAGGATCTGAGTTCTCAGCACAGAGCCTGACACAGGGCTCAGACCCACAAATACTGAGATCATGACCTGAGCCGAAGTTGACCACTTAACCAACTGAGCCACCCAGGCGCCCCTGCCTTCAATTGCTTTAAATCCCATTTCAAAGAGCATATTAGGGAAGCCCATCTCAGACATAAGTAAGACCAAGGCCCTTTTTCTCAGGGTGCTTATAATGTTGGGGGAGAAGAACATACACAGGATACAGGTCAGTAGCATAGAACAATGCTGTTCTGTGGGTGCCCTGGGTGGGAACACATAGGAGAGAAGCATGGGAGAAATCTCAGAAGGCTTCCTGGAAGAGGCGGGGTTTGATCTGAGCCTTGAACATTGAGTTATAATTTGAGATGGTGAGGAGAATTACACGCAAGCAAAACTGGTATCCGGTTGAGATATAGTGACAGGTCTGACATAACGCAGGCATTTCAAAGTGCTTACTTAAATGAAATGAATGAATGAAATTATTCAGAAGCCTGAAAATAAATTCCTCTAAATATTTCTTTCTAGGATGGCCTGCCTGCTCTCTTAACCTGAACCTCTCTTTATTTCTCTCTCCCATTACTGTATCTTTTCCTCAATTAGGCTGAGGGAGCATCATCTGAAATTACAATGATGTCTAGGGCCGACAGAATGATGCCTGTTGACCCCAGGGAGCGAGGGTTCTTACCCAGGGGATACTTCCCTAAGGGGCAAATGTTCCCTCCAGCCCTATTCACATTCTTGCAAGAATGAGGGGATTACTGAAATTCTAAGAGGTTTCCTATTTTTAACAAACCTTTCTCTTATGGTACCAATTTAATTTTTTGTTCAAAACGTCCTGGAATGCAGAATGGTGGGGGCTTGCTAGGTTTTTTTTTTTTTTTTTTTACATCCAGAGCAGAGAAGAGTCCACTGAAAATGGCCTGTGGATTAGACACAAGGAAAACTGGTGGCACTGCTAATTAGTGGGTGGCTAAAGTGGCTCACCCACTCCAGCTTCACTTTTTCTCGTGTGGGTGATGGAGACAATATCAGCTCCCCTGGTCTATGTGACAAGACGTTGGTTTTGTTCTTTAAAGGCACAACAGGAAGGTGGGATTTTACAGCTCTGGCCTTTAGCAACGGCAGGAGTTGGGTGATATTAATCAATCATGAACAGTTTTGGGTTTTTTTTCTCTTCTGGAACCAGAGGCTCATTAGTTTGAATGTTAAGATATAAATTTAATTTTTTTATTATTTTAAAAAATATGTTAAAATTTTTTAAATTTATTTATTGGGAGGGTGGGAGAGTGCAAGCAAGGGAGGGGCACAGAGAGAGGGACAGAGAGAATCCCAAACAGGCTCAGCACCGTCAACGGAGAGCTCAACGTGGAGCTGAAACCCATGAACCACAAGACTGTGACCCAACTAGAAATCAAGAGTCAGACCCTTCACTGGCTGAGCCACCCAGGGGCCCTAAGATACACACTGTAAACGACAACCACAGGAAAATAAATCCTGGCCAGATGAGACATCTACATCCACCCTGTCTTTTCTTCAGAATGCACTTTTATGCCTTATTAGGTCATTGCACCTGGGACCTGTGAGCCACATTCGGGCAGAGCACAGACTGGTTCTTGAGGAAGTGCGTCGGCTGAGTGAAACCGGGCCAGGCTGTCCGACCGACCCCGGGCCAGACACCTTCTGTCTCCATTCTCCTCCCGTCTGCTCCAGAAATGTGCCTTTCTTCTGCTGCCTCTTTTCATTTCCTTAAAAAAAAATATTTTTTCCTAAGCAAGCCACGTGTCTTCCTAAACGAAGCACGGAAGTCAACGAGTTGAGGGCAATTCAGTTTTTATAATAAACAGATGTCTTTTGAGATCCCAAGACCTAAGTAAAGGTCCTTCCCGGGAAGCACCTAATTCAAAAGGAGGAACCACTAAGGCCTATGGAGCATTCTGCAGTGAGTGTGCCTGAAGAGGACTCCCCCCACCCCGCACCCCACATCCGTGGGCTGTCTCTCCAAACTCATCAGAGGGAAGCTTGTTTTCCCAAGGGTCCATTTTTGTCCCGGCTGTAAATGTATTCGGTTCCACTGTACACCTGCTGAACATACGGCAGAAGAGTGCGAAGACAGCAGTTGGCACATTGAAGGGCAGAGGCTAGGATGCACGTTCAATAAAGGGCTCCCTGGGGCGCCTCGGGGGCTTAGTTAGTTAAGCACCCAACCCTTGGTTTCGGCTCAGGTCATGATCTCACAGTTTCGTGAGTTGGAGCCCCGAGGCAGGCTCTGTGCTGGCAGCTCGGAAGCCTGCTTAGGAGTCTCTCCCTCACTCCCTCTCTCTCTGCTACCTCCCCCCAACTTGCACTCTCTCTGTCTCTCTCAAAATAAGAAAACTTTAAAAAATTCTAATAAAGGGCTTCTTGTATGGAGGCCTGATACCACAGGATCTCTCCAGTGAAGGCTGAACTGACCTCCATTTGTGTGGGCAATGCGCTTGTGCGTATGTTTGTGTGTGTGTGTGTGTGTGTGTGTGTGGTGTATTTACAAGGCCAGACAAATCCCAGCTACTCTGTAAGACTCTTGGTGTCAAGGAGGAAAAAAGTATTGGATGACCTTGTGTGTATGTGTTAAGGAGGAGGAGCCCCCGGAGATTAAAAACTGAACAGGGGCTGGAATTTTATTTTAATTAGTCTCACATTTCCCTGGAGGGCTTTTCTGAGAATATGATCTTCCTTCCCATTTGACTCTCTGCAGTACGGAGACTCACCAGGCCCAGGAGCAAGAAAAGACCATCTCCACCCCAGCTGAGTGTTGGTGAAAATTTGGGTTCTAGAAATCCTAAATCACATGTAGGCAAAGCATTGGACCCCATCACCAAGAATAAAGAAAACAGAAGCTGACTCCATTACTCACATTTTCAGACTAGCCAGAGGATACACTGAAAAACCGTTTCTGGAAGGAGAGATGGAAAATCTGGCTCAAGGTGGTCCATTAGGTCTTCTCTTGATGGGGCACGTGTGGGCTGCACCCCCGAGTCCTGATACCCAGTGCAGATCTTCAACTATTCCCAGATCACCGGCGAGGGAGGGTAGATCGGGAGTAGGGGAGGGGTCTGCAGAATCAGCCAAAGCAGCAAGAGGAAGGGACAGGAAAAATCGAGCCAGCAGGCCTAGGAGACAGCAAGTCTCTCTCCACACAAAAGGAAGGCACCTACCTGGGACAGAAGGGGTTATTAGGTCCTTCCCTGAGCCATGGTGCTGATGTCCTCACAAGGTCTCCAACCCTCGGTAGCAATCTATAGCATGCGTCAGTGTGGGTGGAAAAGCTTCTTCTATCAAGTTTAACAACTTTCTGGTGTAACTTCTGAGAGGGCTGATTGCTTATTCATGTGGAAGCAAGACGCCCAGTTCATTTTGCCTGTTTTCGCTACTCTTTGTTGGGTTGGGAGGCTGTTATGGTAGCTGCAAATGGCTTCTCAAGTGACATTTGCTGACATTCAGTGGAGTACATTTATCAGTATTCGCCAGCTCACCTCTACACATGCAATCCATTTTGTTTTGTTCTTCATAGCAACCTCCTTTCCAACACCCGTGCCCTGAAAATGATAAATGGCAAGGTGGCATATTTCTCAAGCTGCACTCAAATGTCACTGTGAAAAATCTTTAATGGACTAAGTGTAGCTCTTCACGTTACAACTTGTCAGGTGCTGAGAAATTCTAGAGTTTCTCCTTAATCCACAAGTCTTTGGAACCACACATCTGCAAGCAGAGACTAATTATAAGCTGTTCCAGTCAGACCTGGGCAAGCAGAAACCAAGGAGAAAACATCTGATATCAGCTAACTCTTTTTTATTCTTACTCTTTCTTATGCCATTTTTGCTACTTCCTTTCCTACTCAAAGAATATGCCAGGTATTCGCAATTTGTTACTCTAATTCAGTGGAGGAAAGTGCCTCGCAGCCTCTCCCTCAATTGTAATTGTAATCCAATTGTACAATCTGCCTTCTCCGTAATAGCTTTTACTCTTCTCCTCCAAGACTCAACATCTCTAGGACTACTGCCATTCACTTCAGGTGACCAGCAAAACCCTGCACCCCCACTCAGTTTTCTATTGGCCAACTCCAAACTTCCTAAAGAGAACGCTTTTGTGGTCCACGGGGTAGAAGTTGATCCAGAGGACTGATTCCTTATGTGGGTGGGGACTTGTTCTCAGAAGAGAATGCTGTGGGTTGGACTGTCTGTAATGAATTAGGATCTAAGAGCTCACATTGGGGTATGGAATCTTCTATGCGGTTTAGTTGCTGCCACCTGTAAGTGAATGAGATGATCATATTTTTTCCTGAGGTCTCAGGGAAATTTGGAAATAACTAGGAAAGCATTGAGTGCTCAAAGGACGATAGGGAGAACTCTGTGAGTGTTGAAAAGACTGCACTAGCCTCCTCTGGGCTCCGCGAGACACATAGACAAGCAGAAGCAAGGGATTTGGGAAGCCGTGTCATGAGAGCCATTTGAACTTGAGGTTAGAAGAACATAAGCTCTTTGAGTGACTAAATCCACATGGCTTGGTACTTTGAGTTGCTTAGGTAGTTCATAGGAGAATTTAACAGGATTAAGGACATAGGCAGCCTCTCTAGAAGCCTGTTCCTCATGGCCCTGGGAGATTCCATTGTTTATCTGTTTGAAAACTTATGGGCACTGTTTGCCTTTCTGTTCTTCTTTCCTGGAAGGTCAGCAGGCAAGGCCTGGGGGATCAAGGGAGGGGAGAGTACTTCATCTGAATCTAGTCAACAGATTCCTGCAGATCTGCCATCAGAAATTTTGAGAACCAGGACTTTCTGTTTTTGTTTTTGGTCTGGCTTCACAGGATCCAGTAATTTAACCTAAAGGACTCACTTTTGTAGCATCCTCTGCCTAGAAATCCCCCTTTTCACGGTGCTTGGCTGGCTTAATCGGATGAGCGTCTGACTCTTGATTTCAGCTCAAGTCATGATCCCAGGTCGTGGGACTGAGCCCCGCATCAGGTTCCATGTTGAGAGTGGAGCCTGCTTAAGATTCTCTCTGTCTGTCTGTCTCTCCCTCTGCCCTTTTCTTCCACTTGCACTTGTGCTTTGTCTCTAAAAGAAAAAAAAAAAAAAAGAAATCCCCCTTTTCATAAATCCAATCTTAACTTCATTCTCCCCATTTACTAGTTGAGCAGAAGTATTGGTTAGGGAATCAAACATCCAGATCAGGGGTCCAGTTCTGCCTCAGACAACGTTAGGGTCTTTGAAAGGGACAGAAACAATCCCCCGTGGGGTTTGGGCCTTATCATCCACCAGGCTGGGGCCAGGCGAGCCTGGTTGTCCCGGGCTTAGGAGCAAGTCTGTGGGAAGAGGGCTGCCGTCCCCCGAAGGGCCAGGCCACAAGACATAATGCTGCACTCCCCGGTCCTTGCCCTTCTCACAAATCGAGAACCAGGAAGGAATTCTTCACAGGGTTCCCATTCTTCCTCAGAGCAAGAGAAGCGTGGACGGAGTAACATAGAATCAAAAGACTTTGTTTCTTGTTCTAATGTATCCATTGCATCATTCATTCATCCAGCAAATATTCACGGAGTGCTTATCACCCTGTACTAAACCCAGAGGATGTGCAGTGAATGAAGCAGACACAGTCCGTGCCATGAGCAGAAGCCTGGGCTCGTCCCAGGCCTCAGTTTCCTCATCTGTAGGATGAGATGTTGAACGAAATCAGCGGTTCTCAAAGTTCAGCCTGCCTCTGAATCACCCGGAGGGCTTGTTAAAACGCAGTTTGCTCGGCCTTACCTCCCGAATTCCTGATTCAGTAGGCCTGAGAACTTGTCTTTCTAGCATATTCCAGGTGATGCGGGGACACACTTTGAGAACCACTTGACTAGGTGGGCTCTCAGTCCCCTTCTGGCTGTGACCATCTGCGGTATGGATTGGTTGGTGGTGGCGGGAGTAGTCGAAGCAGAAGGGGAGTGTGGAGAGCCAGCCTAGAAAGGGGAAAAGTCCCATAAGTTTCTTGAGCTTAGGGGTAAATGGATCAGAGATAAACCTTAACAGAGCCACTAAAGCCTTTGCCTCATTATTTTTTTAAAAAATGATTAAAAAGTAATTCCCTAACATGAAAGTTCAATCAGATGCTGGAGAAATTATTTCAACTTTCCATAGGGGAAAAAGCGGCGCCACTAAAAAGCTACAAGGGTATTGATGTCTATTAAATATTTGCTTTTCTCTCTAGCCCACACTAGACTGAGTAATTTGTATTTGGCAGAAACCAGCTGCAATTACATTAGTCAATCCAAAAGCCCAACTTG
Organism: Suricata suricatta; assembly: GCF_006229205.1. Classification (NCBI taxonomy): domain Eukaryota; kingdom Metazoa; phylum Chordata; class Mammalia; order Carnivora; family Herpestidae; genus Suricata; species Suricata suricatta. The sequence continues at coordinate 91,827,571 of NC_043703.1, read as the reverse complement.
CTCATACAAAATGCAAACAAATTAGTTAAAATGGCCTAATTAGTAGACTGTAAAAATACAAACTGAGGCTGGCAGCCTGATGTGCGTTCGTCAAGAATGCTGTCTTCCCGCCCGGGGAGGCCTGGAGCTAAGCAGACCATTGGACTCCGCTCCCAGCTGATTACCGGACTTCTCTTGGGACCCTGATAGCCAGTGACCCAGCCAAGCCCCAGTGGTTCTGCCTTAGGTAACCACGTCCTCTCGTGGCTTAGCACATGGCCTCATCTCTGGCCAAGTCAGTATAATGGAAAGATTGTGGTGTTTGAATCTAGACACAACGCGAACGCGAATCTCTCACCCAGCAGTTGCTTTAGACAAGTTGCTTAACTTCCCTGAGCCGCTTGTCCCCTTTTTTAAAATGGACAGAATGGGAAAAGATAGTGGCAAATGGCATGTCAGATAGAGGGCTAGTACCCAAAATCTACAAGGAACTCACTAAACTCCATACCCGAAAAATGAACAATCCAGTGAAGAAATGGGCAGGAGACCTGAACAGACGCTTCTCCAAAGAGGACATCCAGATGGCCTACAGGCCCATGAAACGATGCTCAGCGTCATCAGGGAAACACAAATCAAAACCACACTGAGATACCACCTCACACCGGTCAGAGTGGCTGAAATGAACAAATCAAGAGACTATAGATGCTGGCAGGGTGTGGAGAGACGGGCACCCTCCTACACTGTTGGTGGGAATGTAAACTGGTGCAGCCACTCTGGAAAACAGTGTGGAGGCTCCTCAAAAAACTATCAATAGAACTTCCCTACGACCCAGCAATAGCCCTGCTAGGGATTTTCCCAAGGGATACAGAAGTGCTGATGCATAGGGGCACATGTACCCCAATGTTCATAGCAGCACTGTCAACAATAGTCAAATCATGGAAAGAGCCTAAATGTCCATCACCTGATGAATGGATAAAGATGTGGTTTATATATACAATGGAGTACTACATGGCAATGAGAAAGAATGAAATATGGCCATTTGCAGCAAAGTGGATGGACCTCGAGGGTGTCATGCTAAGCGAAATAAGTCAGGGAGAGAAGGACAGATACCATATGTTTGCACTCATAGGTCTAACAGGAGGAACCTAACAGATGGCCATAGGGAGGGGAAGGGGGAAAGAGAGTTGGGGAGAGAGAGGGACATAAACCATGAGAGACTATTGAATACTGAAAACGAACTGAGGGCTGAAGGGGGAGGGGGAGAGGAGAAGAGGGTGATGGTCATGGAGAGGGGGCACTTGTGGGGAGAAGCACTGAGTGTTATATGGGAACCAATTTGACAATAAGCTGTTTTAAAAAAATAAATAAATATTGATCAAAAAAATGGAAATAATGCAGCATGTACTGAAAAGTGGTTGTGAGAATTAGCAATTACATACGTATGTGCCTGTGTGGGGGTACATAGTAGTTGTTCTGTTATTAGTGTAGGTCTGGGCTCCCTCTGCCTTCCCATGCCTCAACAACCCTACATGCCAGCCTTCTGACTCAGATGTGGAGCACCCAGTGGCAGTTTTGTGGGTGTTAGTTGAGGTCATGACCCTCAGGTATTGACCAAAGTCAAGGATTGTATTTAGAGTATTGTGGTGTGACTCAGACAACTCATTTGTGCTGCATTCCAAGGGGCCACCGGCCACAGCCTTGTGCATGCCTGGGTCACAGAATCAGAGAGCTGGAAAGGACTGCAGACATCATCTACTATGGGGGTTCAACCTCTCACTGTGCATCAGAATCTCTTGTAAAAGTGCTAGAGCCAAGACTCCACTCCCAGAGATTCTAATTCAACCAGCTTGGAAGGAACCTATGGTTCAGTGTATTTTAATGCCTCCCTAATGATATTGAATGAAGTCAAGGTTAAGAATCCTTCATCTAGCACATGCACCCCAATGTATATATCAGCACTATCAACAACAGTCAAATTATGGAAAGAGCCCAAAGGTCCATCAAGTGATGCATGGCTTAAGAAGATGTTGTGTGTGTATATATATATATATTTATTTATTTATTTATTTATATACACAAAATGGAATACTACTCGGTGATGAAAAAGAATGAAATCTTGCCATTTGCAAGAATGTGGATCGAACTGGAGGGTATTATGCTAAACAAAATAAGTCAGTCAGAGAAAGACAGATATCACATGATTTCCCTCTTATGTGGAATTTAAGAAACTTAACAGGGGATCATAGGGGAAGGGAAGGAAAAGTAAGATAAAAACAGAGAAGGGAGGCAAAATATAAGGGATTCTTAAATACAGAGAACAAACTGAGCGTTGATGGTGGTGGGGAAAGTGGGTGACAGATATTAAGGAGGGCACAAGGTGTTATATGTAAGTGATGGATGAATAATTAATTAATTAATTTAAAGACTCCCTCCCTTAGTCCCAACCCTTTGTTCACTGGATAAAAACAAAAAGAAGCAGACAGACTTGCAATAAAAATTTAAAACACACGCACAAATAAACAAAACAGGGACAACTCAGAGACTCAGAGAGGTGTGAATTATCTAAAATCACACAAGATTAAGTTTTCCTAAGTTGACTTCTTAGGCAAAGTGTTGGATCAGGCCATTGGCTTCCATGGGAAGGAATGTTTGCAGGATGCCTACAGAGAATCTGGGCTTTTACCAGACTCCTAAAGGAATCTAGACTTTGGTGACAATCAACATCTTGTATTTTATAACACCTTGCCACCAAAGCACATTTCCTGCTTAGTTTTGGGCACATCATCAGCCAGATTAAGACCGGAAGTCTGAGGGAAGTCACATGATCCGTGACAGGCCCAAGACTTCAATGCCCAGGGTTGGGTCTGGGACAAATAGAGGAGAGTCCCGGCCAACTCTGGCCACCAGACTTTGTGAATCGTGTCAAATGGTTCTCATGTACTAGTGGATTCCATCCAGAGGCAGAAAGCAGCGTTACATACGCATTTAGAGAGTACCAGAGATACAGGCTTTCTTGAGCGAGTGGAAAGACGTTTGGTTTCCTGCCTGTGCAGTGCTTACCTCCAGAAGAGAATCTAACCTTTCAGAGGCGGTGCCTTGTTAATTTTTGTCTCCTGTATTTAGTAAATGCTTTTCTGAATCCTGCCTCTGTACTTCTGGACCTCTGCTGGTTCTAGAAGAGTGAGACACCTGGGCTTAAGAGGCCAGAAGCTAAGAGCTCCTCACCCTGAGGGAAAGGGCAAGGACAGATGGCTCTGATCCTGTCCCATTCTCCAGCTGCAGGCTCTATCCTTGCCATCCTAATCCCCAGAGCCAAAATCTCAGGGAAGAGGAAAAGGCATAATCATTTCGATAATTTCATCACTACTTATGTTTGGATCCCTCTAAGAGCTCTTAGATACAATTCACCTTGACATAGTTAACTCAGACTGTGGGCAGCAGGTTGAAATTGGATCCCTGGCCTTGCCTAACTTCCTAAGTCAGATGTTTAGCTCCTTAATTCTTTATTTCCTCATCTCTAACATCATCATTTAAAGTTAAACATTTCCTTCTAAGAACACCTTTAGCTAATTTCCACAATTTTTGAATTGACCTATTTTATCTTTCAATATTTGCTAATTTTCCTTGGTGAGGGCTTGTTGGTTAAAAAACATTAGTTTGTCTGAAAATGCTCTGAAATGTATATTTTTTCCTAAATATGGGCTTTTGGGTTGCTAAGTATTTTCTTTCAATACACTGCAGATCTTCTTGCCAATATCTTCTGGCAGCAACTGCTACTGGGAAACTAGTTGCTATTCCAATGATCATTCCTTTGAAAACAATGTTTTTACTCTCTAACTGCTTTTAAGATTTTTCTCTTTGTCTTTTGTGTTCTGTGATTGCAGTGTGATATGCATAGGTATATATGCATGACCACGTATCGATCTGTACTGATAAATATTAGTAGTAGGTTCAGATTGATCAACAAATCTGATACAGGCTTGGGTAAATCAGAGGATGTCTGATTATCTAAAAAATGCAGATGGAAGTCAGTGCAGTGAGGATACACAGCAGAGAGAGACAGAGATAAAAGCTTCTGGACCCTAGTTTTCATGATACTATCTCGTTATAGATGGCAGTTTTAAGTGAGAGAGGGTCACATCAGACCCTTTGGGATAATATCTTCCCTTTCCAAGCTCAATCTCATGTACAATGTTGGTATTATACAATATATACTCCACAAAGTTCAGTGGATATAATATAGTATGTTTGTATGAGTATAATCCTTACCAGTCACTCCCAGCTTGGTTTTAAACCTGGGATTTGAAACTAGAACAAATGTCAGGGACCCAAATATCTCTGCAAGTCATACTAGGTATTGGACCCTTCACTGCCACATAATATTATCTCTTATTTATCTTTCTTAGCATTTGGGGGTCTCAGAATCTGTGAAAAATTCTTATCTTTCAAATATAACCTCTGCCCTATTCCTCTCCTCCTCTATAAATTTTCTTAGGATATGTGTAAACATATTCACTCAGTCCTACATGACCCAACATTTCTTTGACATCATTCTTCTTTTTGGCTTTCTGAGATGCATTCTGGGTCATTTTTTTTCAGATCTATATTCTAGTTGTCTAGAATATTCAATGTGTCTAATTTCCTGTTGAAGCCATCTATTGAGTTTTTAATTTCAGCAATTTTATTTATTTATTTATTTATTTATTTTGATAAAAATCCTCTTGGAATGCTTTTCCAGTCTGCTTGGGCATTAAAAAAAATTTTTTAATGCTATATTTATTTTTGATAGAGAGAGACACAGAGCATGAGAGGGGGAAGGGCAGAGAGAGAAGGAGACACAGAACCGGAAGCAGACTCCAGGCTCTGAGCTAGCTGTCAGCACAGAGCCTGATGCAGGACTTGAACCCACAAACATGAGATCTGACCTGAGCCAAAGTTGGAGGCTTAACCGACTGAGCCATCCAGGTGCCCCTGCTTGGGCATTTCTAAACCTCTTACTTTTGGTCCTATTGTTAATCCTTTCTTTTATTTCTTTAAGTGTATTAAACACAGTGCTTTATATTTATATTTTATCCTTTCCACGTCTGATGTCTTTGTGGGTCCAATTTTGCTGTTTGCTGCATCTTGCTAATGGTGCTTTGCTTCCTTAGAGGCTTTATGAGTTTTGACTCTGAATTTCTAGCTTTAAAATGTTATCTATGGGACTTCTTTGAGGATTGGACTAAAATTCCTCCAGAATGGTAGCATCTTATTTCCTGGGTGCTGGGGACCACTACTCATTCAGAGTCACTTCTTCCAGATTTTAACTTGAGGCTTCTGGGACCACCCAGGCAGTATGAATCTGATGTGCAAACCCACAAAAAGCTGGATATGGTTATAAATTCTCAGAATAAATCTCTCGATTTAGGGTCAAAATTGGATATATGTAATTTTTTGTGTAGTTCCTGTGGTAGAAATAAAGCATAGGTTACTTTTCATTTATCTTTTTTTTAACTTTTTAAAATGTTTATTTCTGAGAGACAGAGACAGAGCATGAGAGGGGGAGGGGCAGAGAGAGAGGGAGACACAGAATCCGAAGCAGGCGCCAGGCTCTGAGCTGTCAGCACAGAGTCGGACACGGGGCTCGAACCCACAAACCACGAGATCATGACCTAAGCCGAGGTCCGATGCTTAACCAACTGAGCCACCCAGGCGCCCCTCATTTATCTTTAAGCATGAGGCATAATTTGGGGGTCTCAGTTTTATGCACAGGGATCTTTATTATATCCCCCACCTTAGATAAGCACTGGACTTTTTCTTCTTTCCCCTTTGCTCTGTGAGGCTGTGAAAACTGAAACCCAATTTTACATGATTTGGCAAGTGTCCTCAAGGTCAAAGCCAACATCAGTACTTCAGTTATTCTTCTGAGTTTTCACTTTCTTCTGGTTTTTGGCTTAATTTCTTTCCACCTCCTTAGTACGTTTAAAAGTTTATTTTATTTTATACAGAATTTATAGCTGATCTCATTGAGAAGGTTGATCAGAGTATCTAGTCCACTGTTTTGTAAGAAATGGACATAGCAAGGGGCACCTGGGTGGCTCAGTCGGTTAAGCACCAGACTGGCTCAGGTCATGATCTCACGGTTTGTGGGTTTGAGCCCCACATTGTTGTCTCTGCTAACAACTCAGAGCCTGAACCCTGTTTTGGATTTTTTGTCTCCCTCTCTCTCTCCCCCTCCCCCACTCATGCATGCTCTATCTCTCTTTGTCTTTCAAAGATAAATAAATGTTAAAAAAAATTTGTTTAATGGACGTGGCCACCTACTCTCTTTCTGATCTTGGGCAAACAATTGATCTCTCCAGGCCTCAATCTCCTCATCTATAAAATCATATATTTCCTAGGGCTATTTGAGGATCACCTGAGGTACTGTAAAAGGAAGATCTTTTAAACTATAAAGTAAAGCAGTACACCGATGTTAGAGCACTTCACGGATCTGTATCTGATAAGAATAATTTCTTTTTCATTAAGATGAGTGGCGAAAGCTAGCACAGGGTATTTATAATTCAGGTCAACATTCATGTTTTCATTCAACAAGTATTTGCCACGCACCTTCTATATGGCACTATCCTAGCCTGAGGGTCACTTGAGTCAGTTATTTCTAGAACTTTTTTTTTTTAATGTTTTATTTATTTTTGATACAGAGAGAGACAGAGCGTAAGAGGGGGAGGGGTAGAGAGAGGAGACACAGAACCGGAAGCAGGCTCCAGGCTCTGAGCTAGCTGTCAGCACAGAGCCTGACGCAGAGCTCGAACCCACGAATGTGAGATCTGACCTGAGCCACCCAGGCGCCCCGAGTCAGTTATTTCTAGAGGGGTTGAACCCAAGACAAAATTGTGGTTTATTTAAGAATTAAAACAAGGGACGCCTAGGTGGCTCAGTCAGTTAAGCGTCCAACATGGACTCAGGTCACGGTCTCACAGCTCGATCATTTAAGCCCCCTGTCAGGCCCTCCGCTAGAAGCACAGAACTTACTTTGGGTCCTCTGCCGCCCTCTCTCTCTAAACTAAAAAAAAAACCTAAAAAAAATTAAAATAAAACCCAGAACACTTGTGCTGTTTGCTTATATCTCCCCCCACCCCTTCTAAACTACAGCCACAAAACTAAGATGTCATTTCTGGCACATCCCTGTGTCCTTTGCGGGCCAGAAAAGCATTTGCTTCTTCAAGAGCACTTTAAAAGTCTTGATACCTCCTGGGAATATTTCTCAAGGGCTGTTTTTGACTTCCATTATTCATGTCCAGCCCCAGGAGGGACTAGGCTGTGAGTCTAGATGAGGAGCTAGAAAACCTGGTCCTCACCCTCCTCTTCACTACTCGACTGTTTGAGCCTGGGAAAATCACACCCTCAGTTCTCAAGACCACAGTCCCATTCCTAAAAAAAATTAAAAGAAAAGGAATATAAAGGAATATCAATCATAACAGGGCTGGGAGGGCCAGGGGGAAGTTATGTATGTGAAAATACCCCAGACGTTCTGAAACTTTCTATAATTGATGGGAAAGGAATCATTATTGCCCAGCGTTAGAGATGATTTCTTGTCTTACCCTCTTACCTCCAACCCCGAACTAATAATATCTCCGGCCAGAAAGAATTGGCTGGGAACATTCTCTTAAAACCCAGAACCTGAGGATGGTCAGAACCACGTGCAATGGCAGGACGGATCCCTGGGCAGACGCAAACCTCTGGCTCCCGGGAAGAATTGCGTTCCCACTGGCCTTGGCTGCCGTGGCACCTGTGTCCTTGCCCCTCCCCAGCTGCCTGCCTCGCTGGGGGCTTCAGCTGCCCCGGAGAGGACAGCAGACCCCCCACGGCCGGTGGGACCAGACGACCAGCCTCTGTGTGCTGGGCGCAGAGTACCAGAACCGGCTGATCTGCAAGGAAGCTGTGGTATCAGGGGTCAGTGTCAGGACGTGCTGACTGCGGAGGACGCGGTGACAGGCTGAGCAGGGGCAGTAATTAGACAGTGAGAGCTTCCTCCAGCAAGCTGCAATCAATAGGTCCGCTTACCGAGGGGGAAAAAAAAGATTAAAGTAAAGCAGATGGAGGAGGATAATAACGTCTCCCACTTAACTCGGTCTTCTCTGGTCAGAGCACTTTCGCCACAGATTTCTCATTTGGTCCACAACGCCTCCGTACCCAGGTCCTCTGTTGGGTGTAGCTGTCAGTTTTATAGCAAAGAAAGCGAAGGTGCCGGGAGGGCTGCTGACCAGCCTTGCTGTGAGAGCCGAGACATCTCCATTCTCTGGTGCTAGCCTTCCCATCATCAGTATCTCAGAGAGAATGCAAACATATTGATTAATTCAACACATTTTTATTGAGCACCTCCTATGTATCAAACAGGCATGATGGAAATAAGCACGACTGAGACCAAGTCCTCTATTCATGGAGGTTCCATTTTAGTAAGAGAAGACAATACACAAATAAATGAACAGGACAATTGCTATGAAGACCATAAAATAGAACAAGTTGATAGAGAGGAACCAGCAAGGCTAACTGAGCCTGGCACCAGCTCTCTGGACAGGTGACTCTGAGCTGAGACTTCAATATCAAGAGGTTGTTTGAATGTCAGGAAGAGGCAGAATCATGAAGAAAGAGGGAAGAACAAATACAAATTAATAGTGAATTAACAGTGCAATGAGTCTGTGGCCCTTCAGATTGAAACAGGAAGCTGAGGAAGAGGAAGTTCTGTAAAGCCCTGGGGACGCTGCCTGGGAAAGGTAGAACTTCTCTCTGGAGCTGCCTTCTCAGGCTGTCAACTTTCTTTACTCTTCGCCTCAGAGTGTTCATCTGTGAAATGGACACAGTGGTGTCAGACCCCGTTTTAGACACCTTCAACTGAAGGCCACAGTGAAGAGTTATGAAGCATTAGACGCATGCTTTACAACCACACCAGCAAGGGGTTGCAAATTCTTTAGACACTTAGTGAATACTAAATATTTCCTCTTTTAAATAATGTTGCCAAGACAGCCCTAGGGGCGCCTGGCTGGCTCAGTTGGTAGAATATGTGACTCTTGATCTCAGGGTTGAGAGTTCAAGTCCCACAGTAGGTGTGGAGATTACTTAAAAACAAACAAGCAAACAAAAGTTAAGCCACTCTATTCTACTGACTTGGATGAAATTCAATTGGTCTGGGTAATGACAGCTTCCTTTCAATGACACCACTATGTCTTAACTTTATAAAGTACATGTCACTGTACAGAGCCCTTTGATAGCTCTGACTAGACATCTACTAGATTATAAGCCTCTTGAAGGCAAGGACCTTTTCTTATGCACCTTCGCCCACATAGTAAGGGTACAATAAATATTTGTGAAACTAACATAGGAACGACATCACTTTGTCCCCATCACGACTCTTTTCTCTTTTCCCCATCCCCCACCTCCATGTATCTGGTGAGGAAACTGAAGCACAGAGATTTACAGTCTCTACATAGACTTGTTTGGAAATTTCTCTTGGTGCCTCTAACCACAGCAGCAGCAGAAGCATCAATGAAGTCTTCAGAGACAGACACAAAGGTAGAGATTTCTCTCTGCTTAAAAAGTCTGAGTCAGGAATGTCACATCTTGGGATCTAAGGGGAATTGCTTAAAGAGAACTTACAGACCGGGAACTCAGAAGTTCTTCATAGGAAGGGACTGATAAGATTATTTGGCCTTGGTCTGCGCATGGATAAGCCGACCAGGGTTACCTGAGCTTGTCAAGGTCATCTAGGCAGCTAAATACTTATTTTTAGTGCAGCCTCACCTCCCTTTACAAAAGGTCCCCAGTGGTAGGGCCTTGGGGCTTCGTGTCTTTTGCATTTGGATTGCCTCCAATGTCAATCAGTCCTAGCCACCTGCCAAGAAAGTTGTAAGCCTAAGACTTTCTTTAAGGAGGGAGAAAGGAAGTGATAAAACCAGTTTAGCTCTTTTAATGAGACTGGAGAAATTGAAGTTGGGAAAGTCAGATACACTCACAACACATTTGGCATCACTCATTTTCCCGAAACATGGACTCCTTCTGAGGCTTCTAAGGTAGTTCAGGCTCCTGAAAGGACACAGCCAAGGAACCCAACCTTAAGAGCTCCTGGAAATTGTTTCTCCCGTGCATTGGTTTTCACTCTTGGTTGCACATTGGAATCCTCTAGAAAACTCTAAAAAGCACTATGGCCTAGGTCCTATTCCCGGAGATTTTGATTCAAGTGTTCTTTGATGTGGCCTGGACACTGAGATATTTTAAATCTCTGCGGATGATCCTAGGCTACAGCTAAGATTGAGAGCAGTGATCTATAAGGGGCCATTCCAGGTGCAACGGAGGAGGGCTGTAATATAAGGAAGAAGAGAAAGTGCCAGTCCTCAATAGCTTGCACTTTCTGTGCTGGGACAGTCGTCGTTTCCTCTAAGGGGACCAACCATCCACTTTGCGGATGTCCAGGTTTTAGTGCTGAAAGTCCTGCCTCTCAGGAAACCCCTTAGTCCAGCCAAACCAGGAAGGTTGACCACCCTGTTACCCACCGCCAGCCCCCATGCAGGTCGGCTCAGTTCTGCAGAGTGAAAGGAGGGAAACTCGGGGGTGGGAAGCAGTGAAGGAAAGCTGGTGGAGGGCTCGGACCTGCGATCCCTCAAACGTACAATTTCATGACCCTCTAATTTCATGAAAACCCACCCATTCAAAACTACTTAATATGGGGCACCTGGGTGGCTCAGTCAGTTAAACATCCAACTTCGGCTCAGGTCAGCATCTCACAACTGGTGAGTTCAAGCCCCCTCTGTGCTGACAGCTCAGAGCTTGGAGCCTGCTTCGGATTCTGTGTCTCCCTTTCTCTCTCTCTCCCTCAAAAATAAATAACCATTAAAAATACTTGATACGAGTAACTTTTTCTTTATAAAACTGAAAAGGTGGCTGAGTTTCATTCCAGGGTTGACATAGTATGGGACACAGGCAAGTCTCTGAACTTGAAGCAGCCTCGATAAGCACCCCTCCAAGAGGCTGCACACATTTTGTGAGAAGACTTGTGACTTGCAATTCATGTGGTTTCATGCCTTTTGTACCCAGATCTTGGAACAAGGGGCCCCCAGATGACATCAGAGTCCAACTGGCATCTGTCATACACTCAACCTTTTCTTGAACACCTTTCATTTGCCAGACACGGTGCCTGGGCTTATACCCAAGATGAATGGAGGTGGTGAGTATGGGCAACCATTAGGGGGGGGTCTCTGGGGTGGGCCTGGGTGGGGGCTATCGAGACAGGCACAGCTCGAGTCTCTAAACAAGGGAAAACAGCTCAGCTAGCTTCACAGAGCGGGGGAACCTCTTCATGCCAGCCTGAAAAGTGGCCATTGGCCAGGAATCTGACATAATTAAATGTGTAGAAGTCAATTGCAAAATGACCTCATGGGCCCCAATCATCCCCGAAGCTGACCAGGCAAGAGATTGGAAACGGACAGTTTTATTTTCCTTTTGTTCGGGCCTCTGCTCCACCTCACCCTGGCCATCCCTGAGGAACTGTATTTGAAAAGTTTCCGATTGGCCTTGGATGCTCTGATTTTTTAGTGGGAAGGAAAACACCTATTAAAAATGTTCGTTCCGGGCGGATGGCTGCTTCAAGCAGCCTCCGGTGCCAGAGTAATGAATCTAGAATCCTCGGTCCTTGCCCAAATCTCAATGGCTAGTAATTAAATTTCCACTAACAGTTTGTTTTATCACCTCAGTTAGCTTGTTGACATATAATAGGGTGCTGCTGAGAGGTACAGCCAGTTAATGATTTTCTTTTACATATTGATATTAGTACCTGGAGTGGGAACATCTCCTCTTCAGAATATGATTACTATTTTGAAATCTTAAGCACAGGAGGGAAATCCGTGTCTATAAATTAAACAAGAAGTCCTGAGAACTTCTATCTTCAGTTCCCATCCAGGCTCTAATGCACCTCATTTACTCTGTGCTGTTCCCCCGAGTTATCTGTGTCACGCAGGCAACTCTTGCATGTCACATGAACTATCTGTTGAAAAAAGGCTCCCAGTGTGCTGGTCCCAGCGCCCTGAGCCAGGATACAAGGTAGGGAGGCAGAACAGGGAAGCGTTTTCCCTGCTACATTTCGAGTTGCTTGGATGTTCTGAGGAGGAAAGGACCCATGTCAGCTAAAGACGGAGCCATAATTAAACAGATACGGCACTCACAGCTGCCTCCAAACACGGGCCAGGGGGCCTTTTTTTGTCCCCATCCTCCTCAAAGTACGGGACATCAATGGTCTCCGCAAAGCGGTGGTGATGGTTCTCTGCCAGCCACTTCCTCCTGAAGTGAATACACTTTTTTGGAATTCGTTGTTGATGTGAACAACTCTTCTGATGGAAAGCCTGGTCCAATTCTCCCAGGGTGGGAGGGGGGTTCCGGAAGGCACACGCCCTGACCTTGGTCACCGATGCCCAGGGCAGGGTCTTTCTGTTACAAATCCCGGGGTGGGGAAGGAGGGCAGAGTACAAAGCCCACTTCATCTCCAGAGTGGCCTCCCTGAATGTGGGTGGCTCTACACGTCCTGACAAACATGTTCCCAGCGTACCCCAGAGTGACAGCTACAGGGCGAAGGGGAGGACAGATGTCCTGGTCTGAAAATACCTCTTGTGTGTAGAGGATGCCAGCCACCAAGAGCGGTGATAGGCACCGGTGTGTACAGGATCTGAAATGGAGTTGATGTGATGTCATCTTGGCTCTCTTCTAACCTGCTTATCTCTTGCCAAGACTTCACGTCTGATTAGTCCGCTTGGAGGGGACCTCGGACTTTATCGGCCTCCCTTCCCAACAGTCCTGTCAGCTTCAGAAATTCGGTAAAGGAATTTAAGATGAGGTGTCACCGCTTCCTATCAAATTCTTTAGTGAGCCCCCCCTGAGCCCAGCGCCTCCTTTGGAAAGCATTAATTAAGGGGGGAAATGAAGTTTCTGCTGTCTTCAACCTGGTGATGCGTTCTGCCCCTCCATCTTCCTGGGTTAGCATCTCCCGCTTGGCTCTGGGCTGTCTCCAGTGCGTTCTCTTTGTCAGCTGTGCTGGTGGGGGGCAGGACTCAGCGCCCATGGCAAACACGGCTAGTTTGCAGCTCGCAGGAAGGGTCAGACCCGCTGGAGAGAGGCAGGCCTGCTTCCATTGATAGCCTTGTCTGAGCTTGGGAAAATCGTCCAGTAAACCGCTGACAGAGTAAATCCTCCCTAGCAGCCCCCTCTCCACCTCGTCGGGTAATTCTGCCACTGGAGCTCCAGGGTCTCTGGCAAAGCCCAGACCACACAGGGTGTTTTAGGGCCCCGGTCTTGCCAAGTTTCCTGGCAAAGGAAGGAGGCTGCTTCCTGTGCCAGTTTCACATTCTCAGATCCACCCCTCACCCCTCTGGCTGCAGTGGTTGTCCCTACAACAGATCTGTGACCCTCTCCCACCCTGAAGAAGAGAGATGTGTGATGGCAGGGGTGGTCATTAGAAACACTACATGGTGTCCAAGAAATACCACCGGCATCAGTTGGTTCTTTGCCCTGGCAGGTGCCTTCTCCAGCTCATCCTCCACGCCCCACCCTGTGGGTGTCAAGCGCCTCTTCTTTTCCCTCATAAATTAAGTCTGGGCCCAACGAGGGGCTTGAACTGATGACCCTGAGACTAAGAGTTGCATGCTCTACTGGCTGAGCCCTCCGGGTGCCCCGATGATGCCACATCCCTTTTACTGGGAACAAGACTATAAACTTATTCATAGCAGCATCTCAGGAACTCAGTGTATGGCCCTCGATCCTAGATAATCTGATCTTGAAAGAAGAACCAGTAAAGGCCAGTGTTTAATCCAGGAGAAATGAGTCTCTAATGGTGGAATTACAGCTTTTGGGAGATCTGTCATTTTGGAACCCCGGTGAAATATTTATCAGGGTCCAATGGATCACACTCTCTGAACATTGGCAAAATGGGGATTATAATCTCAGGCTTGCTTCTTACTCTCATCAGATCAACAGGATGTGATGACTGAGGACATGCACATAGTGTTAAATGCACAGCAAACTGCATAACATCATGACATTATTCTCTATAAGAGGATGTAGTTTTGCTTAGTGAGTGAAACCCGGACCTTCAGCGATTTAGTCCAAGAAGGAGAATCGGCCAGGTGACCTCACAACACTAATTCTGTCCCCACTAAATTCCATGTAGGCTCCAAGGAATGCTTCTGCCTTTCGATGCTCTGTCTTCGGCAGGAATATGTTCACCTTTGTTTCCTGGGTCAGACAGGGCTGGGTTGTAAAAGAAATAAGCCACCTTATAGATTTGAAGCAGGAAGGCATTGTGCACAGGGTTAAATATAAGGCCATGAGAAGGGCTGCCAGAGCCTCGGGTTCTAGCTGGCTCTGGAAGCTGCTTCGAGAACATCATCCAAGAACTGACCTCTCTGCTGCCCCTGCCACTACCCAAGAGGTGGGGATCAGGAGACTAGCACTGCCATCAGTCCAAGAACACATGATCAAGGTCACCCACTGACACATCCGCCTCTCACCTCCACATGCGATCCTGGGGATCTGTGCTGAGGAGCCCACTATTTCTCTGACTGTGCGTACCAGGAACAACAGCCAAAGGTAGGAAGATGCATGTCCTCCCACCACCCCCACCCCTGCCAACACTTCACCTGCCAAATCTCATGAGGGTGCACATAATTGATGAGTGAGATTGACCCTCAGAACCCCAGCTGCAAAAAGATGTATACTATTTGGTTTTCCATCCTCTCCAGTCTGTCCAGAGAGAAACAGAAATGGATGCTGAGGGAGATTCACCATATAGCTTCGCACTCCACCTCTCAGCATAGCCGAGACAGGCGGGAACACCCCCAAAGACTTCCATAAATTTGAAGGAGGAAAAGGGGCATCTGGGTGGTTCAGTCCATTAAGTGTCTGACTTTGTCTCAGGTCACGATCTTGAGGTCCGTGAGTTCAAGCCCCACATCAGGCTCTGTGCTGACAGCTCAGAGCCTAGATCTTGCTTTGATTCTGTGTCTCCCTCTCTCCTTGCCTCTCCCCTGCTCTCTCTCTCAAAAATAAATAAACATTTAAAAAATTAAGAAGAAGAGAATGACAACAAAAGGGCAACAAACATAAAAAGTGTAAGGAATTCAAACAGCTGACACAGCTGTCTTGTTTACTCTCCTGCGAGAGTGGTGAGGAAAATTCACCCTAGCCACAGAGATTAGTACCTCTTCACAGGTGTCTTGCCTGGGTTCCCTGCATCTGCCTTCTTGGGCCATCCCAGGGACAGATAGCTGCCTTCTTTTCAGTTCATAGTAACAAAGAGAGGGAATCCTCGTCCCTCCAATGAGAGCCTTTCCTTTCTTATCCATTTTTCCCATATGGTATCTGTGCC
The DNA here is from genome assembly GCF_006229205.1 of Suricata suricatta. Lineage (NCBI taxonomy): Eukaryota > Metazoa > Chordata > Mammalia > Carnivora > Herpestidae > Suricata > Suricata suricatta. The sequence continues at coordinate 91,812,210 of NC_043703.1, read as the reverse complement.
TCTTTCTTTGGTATTGGCATTCGGAAATAACTCATCCTTCAGATGGAGCTCACTTACTATCCAAAGTGGGCAGGAGAGTACAGATAGGAGAGCAAGGACATATTGGCTAGGATCCTTTGGGTTGGAAGTAGAAAAAATAAACCAATCAAACCAGCTGAAAAATGACTTGGATTTATTGTTTCATTTAAAGCCCAGAGAAAGTGGACTTTGATGCAGTTTCATTAGGGCATCAACTCTATTTCTCTGCATTTCTCTTGGCTTTACTTTCCTCTGTGTGTTGGCATAGGCCAACTTCCCTCATGGCCACAAGATGGCTGCAGAAGCAATGAAGGCATATATTCATCATTCGCTCCAGGGAAGAGGGAGGGTGTTTCCTAAAACCACCACTCAAAAGTCCTGAGTTTCTCTTTGATCGAATCACCTGCAAACCAGTCATCAGGGCCTGGCCTATGCCTGCTGTTTTCTGAAACTCTCATGTTATGAAGGAAATCAATTCCACCCAGTTGATAATGCTTGTTATCATCTGAGGAGGGATGGATCGGGCTGGGTTGCAACCCAGTGTCTCCATGCAGAGACAGTGACTGGCTTTCATCCTGCAGAGCTGGAAGCCAAGCTTCACACTGATCATATGATGATTCATAAGATATGAACAACTGGCGAGACGTGTGCATGGGCATCAGGGGTGCCCATTTGGTGATTTTGGGTGAGGCTGGTGCGGGCAGTAGGGAGCACCAATCAAAAGTTGAGCTCACGGGGCTCCTGGACAGCGTGTGTCCTGGTTGCTATCTCAGAGAGAAATAGGTTTCTGTTGTGTGCAGTATCCCAATTGCAAACTTGAGATCCCATCCTTTCCATCCAGGGAGCACCTACAGAACACAGCACAGAGTAGGTCTGTGTTTGGGGTGAAGTAGACGAAGATTCAACGTTGGCCATGCCACTTAGCAACCATTTAACAGGTTAGATAACTACTTTCCTGTGCCTCAGCTTCCTGATCTACAAACGGGTATCATGATACCTCCTAGTTCTAGGATTGTTGTGAGAAATGGACAAATAATGTTAGCAGATAACCTAGGATGGTGTCAGGCATATTGGTGTTTCTTAACTATCTTTTTCCCCTCAACTCCCAAGAAATCAAAAGGGGTACCCACCTGCTAGATATTGTTGTCTGGCTGCCTCTAAAGCACCAGCTATGCTCCTTAGAAGACCCGCTATTATTTGGAAGAATGTGCACATCAAGCAACCAATCAGTACGGAAAGCCTATGATGTCTGTGCCTAGTACTATTTAAGGTGTTGTGGCACAGGCAAAAGAATGAGAAATTGGTGGTCTTTGCTTTTAAGGAATTCGACGTGATTAGCTTAATAAGATTTGTGTCAGGGGCGCCTGGGTGGCTCAGTTGGTTAAGCATCTGAGTTTGACTCAAGTTGTGGTCTCACGGTGCGTGGGTTCAAGTCCCACATCGGGCCCTGTGCTGACAGCTCAGAGCCTGGCGCCTGCCTCAAATTCTGCATCTCCCTTTCTTTCTGCCCCTCCCCAGCTCTCTCTCTCTCTCTCTCTCTCTCTCTCTCAAAAATGAATAAACATTAAAAAAAAGATTTATGCCAGTGAGGGTCCAGGAAATCTTGCCTTTGGGCCTCTCTGGCATCCTATGATCTGAATCAATATCAAGGTTGGAATTGTACTGTCCTTGTAACTGCCGAGAATAGTCATAGTCATGTGACCGTGTGCCCTCTGAAATGCTTCTGTCACTCTGGACAAAACTGAAAAGTTGACCAGTTTGACCACAGGGTTTCTGAGCTTAGCTGTCCTCACCTGACCTCCCAGGGCCTCTGTCTCCTTGCTTTCCCTCCAGCCTCATTCCCAAGAACATTATCTGAGCAGCAAATTCCTGGGCTAAGGTTATTAAAAGTCAAATGATTAAGGTGGTTTTTTTGCCCATGATGCTGGGTTATTAATAAAGGACTCTTAAAGTGTCAAATTCTAGCTGATGACTAACTTCATGAACTCTGAGTTGGGAGAGACTTGAGCATACGACCCAGGTCTGGCCAAGGAAATGATGATGAGGTTGATGACAAGATTACTAAAAAAAATGGCTCACGTGTGTTAAACACTTGCCATGTACTAGGCAGTGTCCTAAGATCTTCATATGTATCGACTCAGTCAATCCTCAGAGATGGGTGTTGAAAGAGAGACACAGAATTTCCCAGACTCACAGAGGCAGTAAGTAGAAGAAGCCTGTGTGTGAGCTCAGAGCCTGTGTGATACCTTCTGTGGTGAAATCTGCATGGATTTCTTTTTTTTTTAATTTTTTAAAATGTTTATTTATTTTTGAGAGATAGAGCATGAACAGGGGAAGGGCAGAGAGAGAAGGGGACACAGACGCTGAAGCAGGCACCAGGTTCTGAGCCATCAGCACAGAGCCTGACGTGGGGCTTGAACTCATGAACCATGAGGCCATGACCTGAGCCCAAGTCAGACGCTTAACTGATGGAGCCACCCTGGCGCCCCTCTGCTTGGATTTCTAAGAAAAATTTTTCTCCAGGACAAATCAACAGCACAAGGGGGGAAAAAGCATTTGCCCCTTTTTCCTCTTTCCTTGCATGTTCTTGAGCTAAGGACCAGCGACAGCCATTCTGTAACTGTGAGACAAGAAGCTTGAGGACAAAAGATGACAAGTTCAAGACAGTGGGATAAGAATGCAAACACTGGTCCCCTGATGACGGTACTGAGTTGCTAAACAAAACCTTGGACCACCAATTTCTAGACTTCTTTTAAATAAACAATTAACATCCTTATCAGTAAACTACAGTTAGTCAGATCTTCTGTTACTTGAATCCAGAAGCTTCCTAAGTACAGGGAGGTTGTCCACGTTGCACCTTGAAAAGCCGCCCCACGACGGGCAGCCGTATAAATGCATCTTGCCAATAAAACATTCCAACCCTATTTGGCTATTAGGTTACTGATGCCAGTTAAGGTCCATTATGTTAGCAAACTTAGTAACAAGAATATTATCTTCAGGATAAGTTGGAAAATATGTTATGGTCACGATCAGTATAAAAATGTGTCTTTCCCAAATAAACTGAGCTCAGTTTTTTCAATGGGCCAACAGGGACCCACCACCGTGGAGGTGGTGATGGTGGGGTAGGATGCAAAGCAGGATGTTAGAGCCGCACAAGAGCACCTTTGTGGGGACCATCGTCAGCATTTTCTCTGAGGTTCTAAGTCATTATCCAAGAGAGCAGGACCAGAGAGAGTCCTGAAGAGCTGTGGGAAACTGGCAATTTTTTGAATTTCATGATTCTTGGTGGAAAACCCATCCCCCTTCCTTGGGTCGAAATCAGGAATATCTACCTGCTTTACACCCACACTGAGGACAATTATGAATTCAGTGCAATTCAGTCAAATCCAACCAAACCCACACTATTCAATACAACACAGTGTAATACAGCACAATGAACCCAACGACCAAAACTGGAGCAGGGGTGTGTGTGTGCACACGTGTGTGTGCGCGAATGAACCTTATCTTAGTGGCACGCTCTGTCCTTCCTGGATCATTTTTGCCATGGGAAGACTGCCACCTTCCCCATCAACAATTCTTCCCTCCAGGGTACAAGGAAGAAGTTGCATTTGACGGGAAAGGCGTGTCCTCTCCCAGTGGGCCCTGCCATGGTCTGGGGTCCAGGGGCTTCTCAGCTTGAATGTCACCCTTTTGTCTCCCTTTTAGAAGCTGATCACTTATATTTCTGTATAGACATTTCAAAAACACTTGATTTTTTACCATACAACACATCATTCACCTCCCCCCCCTTTCTTTTCCCCATTAAGACGTTATTCTGGAACGTCTCTTTGCTATTTTTAGGACCATTGATTTCTTTTTGAATCATTCTGCCTGCCTTATTCGTGATGTCCTCAGACAATACTTTTGGTCTGACTCTTCTATCGACACCTAGCAGAGGCATCCTGCCGATCAGTTAGCAGACACCGCGGGAGGGAGGGGACTGGGGAGGGAACCTCAGCTCCCTGGCCCCTCCTCTTCTTCCCCTGCAGAAATAATCATGATAACAATAAAAACACCACCGCCCTGCATTTACACGGAACATTGTGCTTTTCAAAGAGGGTGCACCTTTCAATGAGCAACACATAATATCTTTCAAAGGATGAGAACAGAACAGTACGCCAGAGGAACAATTTTTGATTGGGGCAGGTACGGGTGGGGGAGCAGTGCTTGTACCCTGGGCTTTTTTTTTTCTTACCAGTTTTGGATCTCTTTCTTGAGGCAGGGAAATCTATTCCGTTGATCATCTCATTTATTCCCAGATCTGGTCGTGTGACTATACCACTGTTCTGGACTCCTTGGCCCAAAGAGAGTTACACCTGCCTGCCATACCTCAACACACCTGAGAGCCTAGTCTTCTTAAAGCCCTACACCCTAGGGCTTGCCCTATAACCCAGCAATTGCGCCACCTGGGTGGCTCAGTTGGTTGGGTATCTGACTTTGGCTCGGGTTGTAATCTCATGGTTTGTGGGTTCAAGCCCTGCCTCGGGCTCTGGGCAGACATCTCAGAGCCTGGAGCCTGCTTTGGATTCTGTGTCTCCCTCTCTCTGCCCTCCCCCACTTGTGCTTTACCTCTCTCTGTATCTCGAAAATAAATAAACATCAAAAAAAATTTTTTAAGTAAAAGCATTATACTCTAAGCTAAGCAATCTCTCTCCTCACTCTCTAGGTAATTTGAATCACCATCAGATGCAAGGTGTTGAAGCAAGACTTGCTCTAAGGACTTGGGGAGAGGGCTTCCATTGGAAGGTAGCTGTGGCAGGGTGGAAAGAGAATGGAGGAGGTGTCAGGCAGGGTGAGTTCAAATCTTGGCTCTGCCACTAATGAGCAGTGTAGCACTGCGAGCGGACATGGAAATAGCCAGCTCTGCTCAGAATGAAAAGTAAATGATTTAAATGCATGAAGAAGCACTGGGCCAACTGGAGAGTGACACAGGAGCACAAGGGGGCCACACGAGGTAAAGGAGTGAACTTGGGATTTGCACGAGACGCTCCTGGTTCTGAACTCTGGCACTGCAGATTCCTAACAGTTCAATCCTGGGCAGGTTACTTAGTCTTTCTGAACCTTAGTTTCCACATCTGTAAAATGGGGTAACAGACCAGAGATAAGCAATGAGGGATGCACAGCGCACAATGACCCTCACTCAGTGCTCATTCCCCGTCTCTCAAACCTTGGTCCAAATTCCCTTTTCCCTAGAAGAGAAGAGCACAATGACATGTCCGTCATTAATAATTAAAGATTTTCCACATCAATGCATGCTGGGTACTACACACAAGATAACGCAGATGCATTAAGCCGTCTGTGAGCCCTCTGCCCTTGGGAAGCTGTTTAGGACAGAGGCCACCATGAGTCCAAGTAATAATGATAAAATGTAAAAGATAAGGACAGATTTGCAAGGGAAGATGAGAGCCTTGCTTCAGAAGGGTACATGTTTTCACCTTTGCTCCCTGGGCTCTCTACCTGCAAGAATGAAGCAAGGGTTTGTTCAGATCTGACCCCTTTTGTCTGCCCAGAGTCTGGAAGGTCCCGTTCTAATGTTAGTTTTACCAGGCTGGTTGGGTCTTGAAGGAAAAAGTGACGTTTGCTGTGATTTTTAAATTGCTCTGAGTCTAACGTAGCACATAGACTCATAGTTCTGCGTATGAAAAGCCACACTGTCCTGAGTGCATGCTAGATACAATTACCTCAAGAAAAGTTGGGTGTGGTTTCAAATATGTAGAATAAAATACAAGAATATGTAGAAAGTCTTTGAGGAAAATAGCTGCTTCACTCCTTACCACCGAACTAGTGGAAGCAGAAGATGTTTACTTTCAATTAGAAATACAGGTGTTGCTTGAATCACGTGCCTATTAAGGCCCATTTCAATTTGGTAAAATGATGGCTGAGCAAATACCTGACAGTAAATGAGTGTTTATGACACCAAAAAACACATTTGAAAGAATATCTATAACCCAGCAATTGCGCTACTAGGAATTTATCCGGAGGCTACAGGAGTGCTGATTCGAAGGAGCACATGCACCCCATGGTTTATAGCAGCTCTATCGACAATAGCCAAAGCATGGCAAGAGCCCAGATGTCCATCGACTGATGAGTGAATAAAGAAGATGGGGAATATATATTATATATACACATACATATATATTATACACACTCACACGCACACACACACACATATATACACAGTGGAGTATTACTTGGCAATGAAAAAGAATGAAATCTTACCATTTGCAGCAATGTGGATGGAATTGGAGGGTATTGTGCTAAGTGAAATAAGTCAGTCAGAGAAAGACAGGTTTCACTCACATGTGGAATTTGAGAAGCTTTACAGATGATCATAGGGAAAGGGAAGGAAAACTAAGATAAAAACAGAGAGGGAGGCAAACGATAAGGGACTCTTAAATACAGAGAACAAACTGAGGGTTGATGGGGTGGTGAAAATGGGTGATGGGCATTGAGGAGGGCACTTGTTGGGCTGAGCACTGGGTGTTATATGTAAGTGATGAACCACTGAGTTCTACTCCTGAAGCCAAGGTTGCACTGTATGTTAACTAACTTGAGAATAAATTTTAAAAAAGAAAATAAAGATATTTTTCCAATATAAAAAAAAATAAAAGCATATCTATAGCAACTTTCTCATAATAGTTCCCGACTGGAAACAACTTAGATGTCCATCAACAGTAGAGTAGATAAAGAAATTGTGGTGTATTCATACAATGGCATATTGCACAGCAAAGAAAAAGAAAAAACTGGGTATTGTTTAGTGAAAGAAGCCAGATACAAAGGAGTACATACTATAGATATTATTTAACTTCTATGAAGATCAAGAACAGGCTAAATGAATCTTTGGTGATAGAGGTTACCTTTCAGTGGTGACAAGGGGAGTGCAGCCCAGGAGGGTACATGAGGATCTTGCATGGTACTGATTTATAAATATTATTGCCTTTCTGAAAAGTGATTTGGAAATAAGGTACATTTAAAGTAGTCAAACAATTTTTCTAAGTCTGTGTTTTCACATTTCAAGAAAAAGATTTCACTGTGGCCACATGAACACAAATTCTTTTTTAAAAATTTTTTAATGTTTATTTTTGAGAGTGAAAGAGAGAGAGCAAGGAAGGAGAGCAAGAGAGAGGGAGACACAGAATCCGAAGCAGGCTCCAGGCTCCAAGCTGTCAGAGCCCGTCAAGGGGCTTGGACCCACAGAGCATCAGAGCCAAAGTCAGATGCTTAACTGACTGAGCCACCCAGGTGCCCCCATATGAACACATATTCTGAAGGAAGCCCAACATTTTACTAATTACTGTTCAGCTATTAGCCTCTAGAATTCTATAGCATCTAACAATCATTTACAGCTAGTTGAGTGCTTTTCAACTATTTATATGGGTTTATACTGAAAAGAGCCACTTGCTGGCAAGCTACTACTTTGTGATTGGTTGACCCTGAGTCAACCAAAGTATTAGCGATGCAGATTCAACAGGTGAAGTCCAACCAAAGCATTGTCCAAGCGAGGGTGTCTGGGAGACTCACGGCCTGACCATATGAGCATTCAAGGCCTTGGTCCTTGACTCCCGTTGAACTTAATCTGCTCTTTGGACTTGAGGCCTTTGAACTAAAACGTGCCCTTGCAAGATTTCCCGGCTTCCTTGTTTGGACTGGCGAGGAATGAGAAACACCATTCTTCTGGTATTTCAGGATCTTGTCTTCCTGTCCAGGCCCTTCAGGAGGAAGTTCAGAAAGAGGCAAGGGGTTCACGCCAGTCGCACCATTTACAGGCCATCCGGCCACCCCTTTGCCCTGAGCACATCTCTCCTGAGAGTTCATTCCCTCTGCCAGCCTGAGAACCCCTCACATTGTTTTTACAATACTAGTCAGAGCCTTTTTTATTTCTTAAAAAAAGAAAACAAAACCACATCCAGAAGGATTCTTCTATTCTGCCTGGAAATTTTGTCATTTGTTTTAGCACAAGTAATTATCACAATAATAAAAACCTGATGACTATAGCTGATAACACTGTATTGTATCATTAAAATTTGCTAAGAGAGTGGAGCTGAAATGTTCTCACCGAAAAAGGGTAAATATGTGAGCTGATGGATGCGTTAATGTACTTGCTGGGGGAATGCTTTCACAACATATACGTATATCAAATCATCTCATGGTGCACTTTATTTTTTGTTTTTATCTTTTTAAGTTTATTTATTTTGACAGAGAGAGAGCTCACACACACGTGCAAGCAGGGGAGAGGTAGAGAGAGAGAGAGAGAGAAAGAGAGAGAGAGAATCCCAACTAGGTTCTGTGTTGTCACCATGGAGCCCAATGTGGGGCTCAGTCTCACTAGCTGAGACCAAGAGTCGAACACTTAACTGACTCAGTCACCCAGGAGCCCCATCCTATGGTATACTTTAAATATCTTACATTTTTGAGAGTCGATTACACTGCAGCAAGGATGAAAACATAAAAAAAAATGAAAAAACAAAATAAAAACCTTGGGCATTTGGGGGTGACCCCACTATTTCCAAAACCTTTCTTGTGATCCTGCAAAACAGATGACAGGAGGCCCTATTTTCCCCCACTTTAAAAAAGTACAGGGGCACCTGGGTGGCTCAGTTGGTTGAGCATCCAACTTCGGCTCAGCTCATGATCTCTTGGTTCCCGAGTTTGAGCCCCACGTGGAGCCCCATGTTGAGCCCCATGTCAGGCTCTACATTGCCAGTGAGGAGGCTGCTTTGGATTCTCTGTTTCCTTCTCTCTCTCTCTGCGCCCCCCCACCTCAAAAATAAATAAATAAATAGACAGGGGCTGAAGGAGGTTAATATAACTGGGGAGCTTGTGCCAAGAACTTGCTTCAGTTCCTGTCATGGGCCCAGGGTGACCTCTGGAGCCTGCTCTATATCCCAGGACCCAGCTCAGAGCCTGAAACCCAGAGATCCTCAGTAAATGGTGCCAAAGTGAGTTAGCTGGTGGTGCTGCAAGCTTAGTACTCCTGAGCTTCTAGCAAGGGGTCAAACCACAGAGCGGGGAGGGCGGATTAGCGACACTGGAGTCTGCCTGGCGTTCTCTAATAATAACAATTACTGTTGTAGTAATTCATCGACAGCTTACTGTGTGCCAGTAACTTCAACATTTTTACATGGGCCATCTCAGTAATACAATGATTTTGTGAAATGGGTAATTTTTATCACCGTGTTCCAGGTGTGGAAACCGGGGCTCAGAGAAGTGGCTGGCCCGAGGTTATCCAGGCAGTCTGTGGGGTCAGGAGTCAAACTTTGGCAGTCCAACCCCAGAGACCATGTTCTTGGCCTCCAAGCAGGGGCCCCCACAGAGAACCTGTCGGAAGGCCAGGGGATTGTCAGCCTGAGGCTTCCGGTTGCCTGTTCCCTTAATGGATACCCCGGCTCCCTCAACACATTCACGTCCTTAGTGTTCCGACGTTCCTTCCATTCCCTGGCTCTCCCACTCCTTACTTGCTTATTTGGTGATCTCATTTTTCCTATTTCCCCATTTTAGGTCTCCTTGTCTTTTCCTTCCTCTCCTCTCCACCCCTAGCCTTTTCTCTCTCCTCTCCTCCTTTTCATCTTGCCTATGCCTCTGCCGGCAGCTCTCTTTCTCCTGCAGCAACGTTGGCACAACCATAAGTTCTAGTAGAAAATCAACTGGAGGTGAGCTGAGATGCCCCCAGGACCATCAGCGCCTTCTCCCACGCAGGGTGAGTCAACCAGCCTGGGAGGTCACCTGCTCCTGTGTCGGGGCACACACTGGGGAGGAAAAGCAGACTTTAACCAAACACCCACACTGCGAATGTAAAATACAATCGGGTCAGGACAGCTGAGTAACACTGGCTCCTGAGTTGGCCTGGAAACAGTCATAGCTGGTGACATCTTCAGGAGGACTTAGTGTCATGTCTGACGCTGCCGTAGGCGGGGTCATCGTCTCTGCTTACTGTATATTCACCATGAACCTTGGAGGTGGGTGCTAAGATTGGTCTTGTTTTGCACATGAGGAAACTATAGCATAAAGGAGTTAAATGATTTGCTCAAGATCCCAAAGTAGCAGGGTCAGAATTCAAACCTTGATGGTGGGTCCCAGAGCCTATGTAGTATGTGGCCAAGAAGTCATGGCATGCTTTCTTGGGGAGGTGACAATGAGGTGAGGTCTAAGGATAAGTAGAGCTGCTTTCAGGCTTCTGTAACAAAGTACCGTAGGCTGGGGGGCTTATAAACCACAGAAACTTATTCCTCGCTGTTCTGGAGTCTGGGAAGTCCAAGATCAAGACACTGGTAGGTTTCGTTTCTGCTGAGAGCCAGATTCCTAGACGGTTAGTTGTCTTCCCTCTGTTGGCTGAAGGGGTGAGGGACCTCTCTGGGAGCTCTTTGATAAGAGCATTAATTTCATTCATGAAGGTCTAATGACCTAATCACATCACAAAGGCCTCACCACCACATTGGTAATTAGGTTTCAACATATGAGGTTTGGTGAGACCCAAACATTCAGTCTCTAGCAAGGTGGATTATCAAATATGCAACAAAATGTCGCTATTCTTTCATGCCTGTGGCAATGGCAGACAACCACTAACTGATTACAGCACCCTTCTTCATAGTTAGGGACTCAACTTCAGATTCCTTAAGAAGGTGCTCCAAGAAGCCCCCTACCCCAGATTCATCAGAATCAGAACCAGAATTGAAATGTATTTGTCACCCTAGGTTTTGCTGGCGGGCACCCTAAACCCACTTTGATGTAACTTTGAAGTGCCTTCTCTGTGACTGTGAGGCAACCACATTGATGAGGCACTTACTGCATACAGTAGTTTTGTTCTCCCAACATGGCAGGTACTTGACCTACATGGATGCAGGCTCCATCTTCTGGAAACAGAATGACAAGGAAGGTCAGAGGACCTGGAAGGCCTGTGAACTCTGAGAAAAGTCATTTGGAGAATGGAAATCGCCTTATTTCAAGCAGAAGACTGCTGTGTGATTCACAGCCTGGAGAGCGCCTCATTGTTGGACCAACTCAAGTTCCATCCCGGGACCTCCGAATCCGCATTGACTCGCAGCCAAACAGAAATTATGCCCAGAATGGCAGTTGTGATGGCTGGTCCTAAACATCAGCTTCGGAGCAGAGAATTCAAAACATCTGCTCAAGTGCTGACCTCCACACGACATCCCTCCTCGCATTCCCGCCCTGCCCAGCTGTTTGTGCGCAGAGCCCAGCTCCCTGCGAAAACCCAGAGCAGAGGACACGGTGGGCTGGGGAGGGGGTGGTAGCGGCCCAGACAGAGCCCCGTGCGTCCCTTACACCTTAGACTAATTCTACTCAAGTCCCGCCATTGTTTCAAGCACTCACGTTACATATTGTCTTTAAAAAAATGTATACATTTAATGTGGTTATACTTGTATGAATAGATCAGTATGATATAAGTGATATTTAGTAACCGATAATTACTGTGTGTTAGCCATCTGCTACTCCTGCCGGTTTCCCCAAACCCTTTCATAAAAGCAAAATGATACTCCGCGGCCAAATTATATAACATTAACAGAATATTTTATATGCGAAAGGCTGTATTTCTTTACTTTTCATTCAACTAAAAATGTACACAGTCAGTAACAAGCCATTTCAGCTGCATATTTATCCAAAACATTTCATAGGCAAAAAAAGTCAAGTGAGAAAAATAACAGTTCAGCCACATGAGGGCTAGAAAAACACATTAGAAAAGGGATCCTCATTACAATAATAAACGAGAGCCCAATTAAGGCTGCCACATGCCGGGCGGGTCCATACTTGGCAGGGAAAGCCGGCGCTTAGGAGGTTTTGCCCTTGACTTTGAGAGTGTCCCCAGCACCCTAACCAGCATTCCCAGACTGGGGCTGCCGCAGCTGCAGCAAACCAAACATCAACAGCTTCTGCCACTTTTCAGCCTCAAGTTCTGGAAAATGCTTCTTCAGTGTGGCAGATACCACTTTCCAGGCACATCTGGGCCGCCACCCTTATCGCCCTGTCATCCTTACTCTTCTGTAACTTGCCGCAGACAAGTGCATCATGGGCAGCAGCAGGACAGAGGGATGGGGAGCTCTGTATTCCAGGATAGGTCCATAGGAAGACACATCTCTACGCCCATGAACCTGGGTTCCAATGCCCCTGATGGGGAGGCACAATGCGTTAGTGTTAGTGGCATTTGCCAAGTGAGTGTGACGTGTAGAGTCCTTGGTTGGAGGGCGGGAAGACTTGCACGGGCTCCCACAGCGCCACAACCGGAAGAGGGATGCAAGCTCCATGCGGTGCTTACGCAGTATTCACCTTCCCTAAGCCTCAGTTTCTTCATATGCAAAATGGGAACATAATACGTACCTTTGGGATGGTCTGAGGACCAAATGCTAAGTGCAGCGTCTGGCCTATAAGAGTCACTTAATAAATGTCTGCTATTAATGTTTTTAAGCTGTGTTCTAGATAAAGTATAACCACATGAAATAGTAGGGAATAATCATAGAACAACAGAGCAGTGAGTGCAAAACACTGAAGTATGGACTAAATTTGAGGTGTTGAAAGGTTGGCAGAGGGAGGAGGTGAGCAGAAGGCAGTTGGGGCAGAGCAGAGAAAGCTGACTTCTCTTTTTTTTCTAATTTTTTTTTACTGTTTATTTTATTTATTTATTTATTTATTTTTATTAAAAAGTTTTTGAATGTTTTATTTACTTTTGAGAGAGAGAGAAAGACAATGTGAGCAGGGAAGGGTCAGAGAAAGAGGGAGACACAGAATCCAAAGACAGGCTCCAAGCTCTGAGCTAGCTGTCAGCACAGAGCCCGACACGGGACTCGAACCCATGAACTGTGAGATCGTGACCTTAGCCGAAGTCGGACGCTTAACCGACTGAGCCACCCAGGCGCCCCACTGTTTATTTATTTTTAAGAGAGACACAGAGCATGAGCAGGGGGAGGGGCAGAGAGAGCAGGAGACAGTCTGAAGCAGGCTCCAGGCTCCAAGATGTCAGCACAGAGCCCAGTGCAGGCTCGAACTCTTGAGATCATGACCTGAGCTAAATTCTGAAGCTTAGCCAGCCCAGGCTGCCCAGTCTCCTGACTTCTTAAAGAGGCCAGGGTCTTTTTCATGCAAGCACTCAAGAACCTTCCAGATGACAGAAATGTCTATTTTTTAAAATTAATTTTTATGAAACAAGAGAACGAATGTCTTTCTTGGCCTGTTTGGAGATCAAACCCGCGATGTTGGTGTTGCTAGTGTCACATTCTATCCAACGAGCTAACCAGCACCTGTAGAAAGTCAATTCTTAACACGATTACATGGCTATGTCTCTTCTTGCATACAGGTGCACACAGAGAGAGGGAGGAAGAGGAGGACTGGGGGTGAGGGGTATGAAGAGGAGAAGCTGGGTTGAGAGGAGAGACCTGGATGACCAGCGGCCAGGCGAGGAAGGCGTGGGCAGCATTTTGGCCTCACCATTGATGGTGGAGGCCATCCTGTGCCTGCACTGCCCAGAATGCCAGTGGTAGCATTAGTGGGACCGAACCCTTGCTGAGTGCGACAGGATGCTGACCCAGCTGCCCCCCACCTCCCACCTCCCACCTTTTCCCCTGGAAATCCGGCTCCCCCAAGCTGTTGGTCTGCCCCTTCATTCAGCCAGCCTGAGTTTGGGAATGACTCACCAATCAATGTTCCGACTCAGGGGCAACTAGGCCAGGCTCTGGGCTCCTTCGCAGATCCACTGTGTTTGTAAGGCAAGCGAGACACAAGAGGGCCTTATTCTCTGCAGTTTGACATGTGGCTGAGAAGCTCAGTTTGCATTCTGTGTTAAAATCCAATCTTCTACATATAGTAGCTATTGAAAGGAGCCCTGCATTTTAGAATGAATCACTCATGTTAGGTTAGCTGGCTCAGGGAGTGGGCATGTTAGATCTTCTTAAAGTTGCATGCCTATAGATTGTGAACACCGTCAACTAAAATGAGTGAGAGACAAAGGCTTGTATCACAGATTTTGTAGCAAAGACTGGGGCAAAGCTAGATCCAAACAGATGGCCTTGGTACTTATTGAGCATTTATTATGGATCCACCGAATGCAGGAAGTCGTGAGGGAATACAAGAAAACATACTCCACCTCTACAGGCTTCGTTTCTTCATCCATAAAATGAAGTGTTGGAAGAAATTAGGTCTATCACGACCTCTAGCCCTAGATGTTCTACGACTGTGGTGTGATCTATGCCCTAAAGAGCCTCCGAATCTTGCTGGGAAAAAGCACAGAGCACCTTCCCCTGAAATAACAATACTGCAGTGACTCAAGATCAGGGAGAGGCTGTGAGGGTCAGAGAAGTCTCTTCTCCAGTCCGTGGGACACGTATAGCCTTCTAAGATGGAGACAAATCCCCAGGGGACCAGTGGAGGGTTGAGTCAAGTTGGAGGGAACAAGTTTAGTGATGGCAGGGGGCCAAGAAGGCCCCTGCCTAACAGGTTGTTGGAAGATTAAATGAGATAATATGTGAAGATTCAGCTCAGTGCCGGTGCACAGTGAGCACTCATTACATGTCCCAACACAACTGCTAGCAGGTGCCTGACACAGTGGACTATCTACTGTTCAAAGCGCGTGGCTCTGACCGGGATGAGGAAAGAGCCCCAGAGAAGCGACTGGAGAGGGCTGCAGAGGGAACCAGTGGCGTGGCCGCGGAAGGAGGACCCCCCCCAGAGACAGAGGAGAGCCTCTCCACTGAGTTGTTTTTGCACAAAAATTGCTTGCCGGCCCACGTACACAGCAGAGATTTTGGAGAGCTCTTCAGGCAAAATCTGAGTTAAATTGACCTCTTGGCATGATCAGGAAGAATGTCACTTTTGAAGGGAAATGAGTTCTGCACATCTGTCTTTCTTATTTTTCACCAGGGCGCAAAGTTGCTTATGGGAGCTGTCTGTGCCCTTCATGCTGGTCCCTGACTTTTTGAAGATGTCACCAAATCAAACTGCCAAGAGGACTTGTTAAAGAATTTGCCTGGCCTTCTGTGATCAACTCTCCTGGTGCTCTGTGACTCTGAGTAGGTTTCCAGCCACGTGTATTCACACTGATACCTCTCTTCTTTGACTTCCAATTAATATCCTTATTAATGGTCACTATCGTTTATTGAACTTTTACTATGATCCAGGTGCGTACATAGTTTATTAAATCAAATCCTAAAATACATCTTAGGAGACAGGTAGAAACTAAGGTCCAGAGAGGCTAAGTAACTTGCCCAAGATCCCACAGCGAGAAAGAGCAAAGCTACGACAAAAATCTGAGTCTGCCTGATTCTAATTCTTAATAGTTACTCTCCTGCCTCCTAGATGATGAGGCAACTGACGATTAGGAATATAAAGGGCATGTGAGGCAGACGGATGAGAAAAAAAAGTGGAAGGATTTCAGTGTTGCCTTGGAGAAGATGAAGGAAGATAAGAGGAGTAAACAGAGCAAGAGAACAGCACTTCCTCGGCCTGAAGGCAGGAGGCGCACGGGGCAGAGGGGCCGGTGGCACGTGCTTTGGGAAGACATGTGTCCATGGACAGAGCCCCCATCCCACAGTCCTAGGTATTTACTAGCTACACGGGATTGAGAAATGCCTAAACACAGGGCACCCCCAGCCTTTGCGGTCTCTACCACCTGGATTCACTGGGGTCTTGGGGGAAGGAGGGAAATCTCCATCCTGGGGGGATTGAGACCCCAGAGATGAGTGGCAGCTGCCCATGACTGGGGCGTCATAGAAAGGAAAAAGCATTGGACATTTGGAAGGAGGAGAGCTACAGAAAATAAAACCCCCCATAGGTGTGCATTATCTGCAACAAAGCAAAGCAAATTTACAAGCATATTATGGAAACTGCAGGAGAGGGAAATCATAGAAAGTTTCTAGTGAACAAGGAAATTGGAAATGGAAATTGGAATCTCCCAGTACAGGGCCGATTACGATTAATTTGAACTGTGTAAAATGTTATTGATAGTGTCTGTTAGTATCTTCTCTCTGCTGTCCCTTAGCGAACACACAAATATTCCAAAAGGCACATTCTCAGTCTCCTTGCCCCAAGCCTGTTTTTCTTGAACATCTTACATTTCTTAAAACCCAATCCTGCTACATTGGAGATTCTCTTCATGCCTGGAGAGAGCCTACTGCATACATGATGTGATCCTGGTGGGCCGACACTGTGCTTTCCCATCTCTGGATTCATTACCAGGCTAAGCCTGGAACAGGTAAACAGTAAGTGCTCAATAAATACCTGCTGTGTGATGAACACGCCTCAGTTTTGTGTCTCCTGGTTGGATGACAGTTCGGAGCCTCACACGGAAAGGCAGCGGGAGGAGGCGGTTGGGGCCCAGTTTCTGCCAGGACCCGGCTCTGAGCAAAGCCCTGTCTCAGCACGTGTGTGAGTGGGATTCGAGGCTGGGGAAGTGCCTGCCGGGATTTGTCTCTGCATTCTCCTTGAGTTGGACGTGGATGGGGGCAGGGGTGGAGGAAGCCCACCATGGCCGGGACAATGAAAATAAAGACCAAGCTTGCAGGTCCTGGACCAAGCTGCCCCCCTGGGAGACACAAAGATGGCTCGGGGCCGGCCTGGAAACAATTCACACGGCATGGACCCCAAACTTGGAGGAAAACTGAAGAGCAGAACAATTTCCCATTCATGGAGAAAATGAGGAGGCTGGGTCTCTTTCAACAAGTCAGCTGTTGGCAAAGGGATTTATTTATAATATTATTATTGGGTAGAAAGGAACTTAACTATGGCCGAATGTAAAAAGTATTTTTTTTGATAAGTTAAAGAGATTAAGAAAAATCGGGGCCGATTTTGACAGAGAATGGTGTGTAAACGAGAGGTGTTATCAGTGAGAATCTGGCACCAGCTCCATTTTGTTATGGTGAAAAATATCAGTATTATTTACTAAGAAGATTAGGGTTGAATTGGAAGAGAGGCTGGTTGTTGCGTGCAGATGGAGATAAGATAAGGATTTTACCTTCTCTGCGCAGCCAAATGCAGCGCACACAGCGGTGTTATCTTGAGGCTGGCAAGCAGGGGATATTAAGATGTACGTTGTAATTACCAGTGGCAGGAGCAAATTTCATAGCGACTATTTTAAACCCTAATAAAATGCCGGCCTTTAATTATACAGCTTTGAAATATTTTTCTCAGTTAATTGCAACGGGGGAAAATAAAATCAACCTCATATTTGAAACTGATTCTCACAGGGAAAGCCCTCGGCCTGGCGCTCCAGCTGCCTCTAAGCACCACGTCACAGGGAGGGCCAGGGGCTGCCTGGGTCTTGCGTTTCCCGGCTCCATGGACCCCCTCCCTCCCTGACCACCACCCCCCAGTCTCATATGGGGAGGCAGAATAAGAAAGGGCGAAGCCTTTCTGAAGAGAATTATATACCACCACCATCCTCCCCTCCCCCCTTCTGCCCCGCAATGCCCCAGGAAGCCCAAATGCTCATTCTTTCTGGGGAGGGAGCCTGATTTCTACAAGCTAGAGGCAGGTGAGCACAGGAGAGAAGAGAGGAGGGCCCCTGCCGGCCAGGAGAGGCTTCTCCTCTGCAGAGGTAGCTCCTGGGGGGCTCCGGCCTGTAGAACTCAAGGCCACGTGGCCTCCCCACAGCGCGCAGTTAGGCTGGGTTCTTCTTGGTCCACACCTCTCCTGTTTTCAGGTTCAGAGATCAGAATCTGGCGTTTTTAAGTCTTCATTCCGCCTCTGCTCTACACTGATGAAAATAATAATAGCAGTAGGGATGGTGGTGGGGGTTGGAATAGGTCCTTTAGCCTGGGTTCACGTCCCAGCAGAAGGCAGCCCCGCTATGACTTACACTTCTGCCTGGATTTTAGAGAGATCCCGGGAGGTAACCTGCCCCGAATCACCCTCAGTGCCGCCATCCAGATCCATCTGATCCCAGAGCCCTGCTCTTCAGCATCAAGGACAAACTCACCTTTCCATCTGTCATCCCCTTTCCCGCGGCCACCAACCCCTACCCATGACGGTCGTCTGTGACCTGGACCCCTGTCCCCATCACCTTCTGAGCCCTGCCCCTGCGCCCTTGCTCAGACGTGGCAAAGGCACCTCATTGCCTGTAGGATGACAATCCAGCATGATCCCTGTCCCCAGGCCCCTCCACAGTCTAGTCTCCATTACCTTTTCTCACTCACCATCACTCCTTCCTCCCTTCCAATCCCGGAGGGTTGATCTACTGCTCACTGGCTGCTGAAAGGAATGTACACATCTCCCCACCTGAAAACCCCTCGAAGCTTCTCTCCTCACTCAGCTGCTCCTCAAAGTGCAGTTCAAACTGCTCTGCTTCCGGAGTGAGATCCCTCCAGGCCACCACGGGAGCCCCTCTGTGTACATTCATGCCCGTGTCTGACCCTCTTTCAGCACGTGCCTTCTTTGCATAATTTAGAACAGAAGCTCCTGAAGGCAGGCAGCAGCTCTGCTTTGCTCCCTTGTCACATCCCCCCACCCCCACAGCCATTTGAGGCTCTAATCTTATTTGCTGAGCAATAAGTGCCAGTTACCCTCTCGAATGTGTGTTCTATTTTACCCAGTGGATTATAAACTCCCTGATGGCAATCCCATCCTGGCTCAGACCCTCCAGAGACGCCTTGATGGGAAAGGGGCTAGTTTTGTACCTGAATCTCCCGAGGTGGAAAAACCTGTGGGCAGGGGGCCAAGAGACAGCACGCCTTTCATCACATGACCTCCTCCTATGGGAAATGGGACCTGTGACATCCACTCTATAGAGTGTGGGCATCTGGATGTCTGGGTCCAATGACTCTACAGAGCGAGGAAGACTTGGTCAGGAAGTACACAAACATGGCGTGTTGGGAAATAACTACCTCCTTCTCCCGGGGCTGCCAGACCCTGTAAAGTCCATTTTTCTGGACTGGCACCAAAACGAAGTCACTCACCTTCCACCACGGGATCTCTGGGCCTTGGCCACACACCGTACTGTGGGTAGGCAGGAAGATGTTACCCTACCGATGCAAGGGCGATCTGGCTGCCTCATCTGTCACCCCGTTGATCCCCAGGGCTGACTTGGCTGCTCCTGCTGGCTGGGCATGTGTCCTCCTCCCTCACTGCTCTCTGTGCATCCCTCCTGAAGCTGCTCACTGGGTGGGAAAGGACATTTTTCAGTCAAGGGTAAACCAGTAGACCTTCCAAACAAGCTCTCAAGGTCCATATGTAGGGGAACGTTGGGTAGTCAAGCTTCCAAGACTCCAGACACATCCAAACAAGGTGCCACATGCATGTGACAGTCTGTTTTTCTTCAAAAAAAAAAAAAAGGAGGGGGGTATCGGATGGGTCCTTCCAGAATCTTCCCTGAGACTGGTGTGACACAGGGAGAGTGGGGGTGCCAAGGGCCTTTCTCCAGAGGAAGAAGACAGCCCAGTCAGGTACTCCACTGTTGGATTATTTCCCATTTGAGGTTAGGGGTGGAGGCAGCCCGCTCCATCCAGGAAGGGCCCTAACTTCACAGGAGAAAAAGCATGGATCAAAGCTACCTAAGGAACCCATGAGTATGCTCTTTCTTAATTTTTTTTAAATTATGTATTTCGAGAGATAGAGAGAAAGAGGGGATGCATGCAAGTGGGGAGGAGGAGAGAGAGGTGGACAGAGGATCCCAAGAGGGCTCTGCACTGTCAGAGTGGAGCCCAACGCGGGGCTCAAACCCACGAACCATGAGATCATGACCTGAGCCCAAGTCGAATGCGTAACTGACTGAACCACCCAGGCGCCCCTAATATGCTTTTTGTTGCCCTCCTAGTGTTTATGGGAGAAGGTTGCTTTCTCAGCTAGTGCTCAGAGAGCTGGCTGTCCCGTGTTCCTACGGTCCCTCTCCTCGACTCCCTGACACCCTCCTCAGGCTGGGCACAAAAGGAATTTTTAGAAAGCAGATCCTTCTTTTGTAAAGAAATCCTTCTTCTTCATGAAGTTATAGCTTATCTTCTCAGCGTTAATTTATTTCATTTCTCATGGAGCCTCTCTGTGTCTTTCGGCTCCAATCTTCCTGGCAGACACTTAGTGACCTGAAAATAGACACTTAACTACACTGGGAGTCCTCTTCTCCCAGAAAGACTCTTTCCTACGGAAGGAAAGAATTCTTCAGCCCACGATGATTGTCACCATCAGTACAAACATTTATCAAGGAGCGACTAAATGTACCCATTTATAATTTTCAATTTTTTATTATTGGTAACTGACATCAGTGGGATTTTTTTTTTTTTTTTTTAGTAAGCAAGACACTGGGTTAGTTCTTTACATGTGGCTTCATGTAATCCTGATAAAACCCTCTGAGGTGAGCATTGTTATTATCCCCATTTTATTGAAGAGAAAACCAGGGTTTAGAGACATTAAGTAATTGGCAACTGAACGCTCAATCCAGTGTCTTTCTAAAGCTGTGCTTTTAACCACCACGTTGTACAGCATTGCACGGACAGGGCCCAGCCTGCGTTAGTGTGTGTCGGAGACAAGGACTATTTCATTACTTGTATTTAGTGCGCTCTCGTATGTGCGTGGGGGTGTTTGCAGCACCCCGTGTGTCCCACTCTTGCCGCTCCTTGGTCTCTGGATGGCAATGAGCAGGGCTTTGTGATTCCTCCGTTTGGGGAGGTCGGGGCCCATTGGCCACACTTGGCAGCAGCCCCTTAGCCAAATAGCAGGAGCCTGCCAGAACGTGCTCACGGTCACAGAACTCGGAGATTGCATCCCGAGCCAGTGTCCGTCATGGACCGCTGCAGCGGGCCCTGGGGTTGCAGCCTTTGTGGGTGCTGGCTGGTGTTGGGGCTCTCACTGTTCCAGAAATGATTAATACTCTGATACTATCTTGATAGCTTTAGGAGACACCCCTCCGTGGACTGGGATGCTACTGGTTGATATAAAATGATATATATTTTCCAATCTATTTCATGGTGGCAGTAATTCAGACAAGGAAATGTCTTTGCCTTCTGCTGGAGCTTTATGCTGCTTAGAAAGGGGGAAAAATCACAGAAAATGATGAAGAGAATTTTTCAGGGAACTTAATACATTAGTAACTGGGAGCTTGGAAAATGAAACACTCTCTAAATTTCTGATATTGAACAAATGGCATTCCCTCCCTCCTGAACAATCATGTTTTCTCCCCCTCTTTCTCCCCAGGCAGCCCAAGGGAAGGTTGGTAGATGCAGCATGGTCAAGGGAAGGTCTGGAAATAATTACAGTGTTATTCTTTCTTTCTTTCTTTCTTTCCTTTTAAAATGTTTTTGTTTATTTTTGAGAGACAGCTGCAAGTGTGGGAGGGGGAAAGAGCATCTGAAGCCAGCTCCAGGCTCTGAGCTGTCAGCACAGAGCCCAACACGGGGCTCAAACTCACGAACTGTGGGATCATGACCTAAGCCGATGTCAGATGCTCAACCGACTGAGCCACCCAGGCACCCCTACGGTGTTTTTCTTATTTTTTACTCTGTTTAATGGCTTCCTTGAGCAATCACTCATTCTTTTTGCAGCCTGCTTTAAAGCGATGGAAGACATAACTGGAAGCCATAAACAAAAACTAAGTTTTCAATCACATTACATCTTTGTTTCTACCACATTTGCGATGTTCTTCATTTGCTTTGTCCCTGGCCAGAGCATCCCACAACCAAAGCAGCTCTTCAGAGGACCCACTACCTAGCTCTGTGGCCTTCCTCCACAGCCTGCTTTCGCTTGGCTACACATGACCAGCCGAGGCCATTAGTAATACTAATATCTTAAGAAATTCCCAGTGTGTCCGGTTTTGCAGCAAACAGAATTCAACAAAGTTTGTGCCACCCATTTCCCAGTGGGACCCAGTAGCTAGTAGTTAGAAGGGTCTGAGACTGAGGGTATTGGGTGACAGGAAAACTGTGAACAGAGAACAAAGCTTGAGCACTGCTTATAAACTCTCGTAAAATACCAATTTTACCAAAGTTATACAGGCACCATAGTTTAAAAGAAAAAATGTAACCCAGCGAGGCTTTCTTCCAGTTTCCCTTTCCCCCTCCTCAACGGCTACAACTTCGAATCTTTGAGCAGGATCTTCTATTATTTAGTTTCACACATCTAAATAAGAGGCTTATGTGGTCACTTCCCTGTTTTCTGATTTTAGCCATTGTCTACTACCTTCTGATTGAGGAGGATGAGGTTTGGGCTCTCTTACACCCTTTCCCCCGACCCCATTCATACATGCTCCCTCCCACCAACCCTTTTTCTGCCCCATGTGCATAACATTGTTATTTCCTAATTTTCGATAGGGTCAGTGCTTAGTGTTTACGTTATTATGATTATGAAAATAATTATCTGCTGTGGGGCTCTAAGCATTCTATGGTTACACTTCCTCTCCTATACTTAACTTTCTTTGTTTCCCTTGGCACACTATATACTCATCACTAATTCATCCCTACATATTTGAAATTTTCTCCTGATGTGTTTAGAATATTATCAATTTTATTTTTTTCCCTAGAGACTCTCTTCTCAAAGCTCTCTATCTTCCTGCTTCCATTGGACTGGCTATTCCTGATGCTATTGTGGAGTTAGTGTCTTAGGTCTTTCTTATTACTATCTTGGTGATCCCCTTAGCTTCTCTCTCTCTCTTTCTCTTAATAATCTCTCTAAAATAGAGAGAGAGAGAGCTCACAAGCAGGGGAGAGGAGAAAAGGAGCAGAGGGAGAGAGTAAAAATCTTAAGCCCTGATGTGGGGCTTAATCCCACGTCCATGAGATCATGACCTGAGCTGAAATCAAGAGTCAGGCTCTCAACTGACTGAGCCACCAGGCACCGCATGTTTTCCTCTTAGTTTCTTTTATATAAGTTTCTCTTATATTAGTTTGTCCTTGTCTTCCTCTTTCTTGGTTTACTTCTTCACAAGCTTCATAGTTAAAAGAGAAGTAAGATAAGAGGGAGGTGACCTTTTTAAGAAAAATGTCATTATTGCACTCTTATGCTTGACGGATCGTTTGGCTAGGTATAGAATTCTAGGGTGCAAATAATTTCTCTCCAGCTTTGTAAAGCACTTCAATACTTCCTGGGATTGCATACTCATTCTGAAAATATTAAACCAACTCGATACTATCAGTGACTATCACAGTAGTAACCTACTAGTAGGTTTTTGAGAACTGGAGAAAAATTGAAGGGCAAGAGATCACCCTTTAGCAGGTATATAGTGATTATGGTATAGGAATGGTGGCATTAATTTTTCTTAGAACTTCCTTCCTTGCTTAATGACCCTCAGTGTTTCTCACACTCCCCTGACTAGAATCAAATTCAGTCTTCTCTAACCAGCTTTCCAAGCTTCCCCCACATCCTGCCTTCCTCCCAGGCCTTCTCGAGTCCAGTTCAGAGAAGATATTCTTCTTATTATTCCCTGCCCAGTTTTCCTCTTCACCAACCAGGAATTCTCTTCCCTGAAAATTTCCTTCTTAAAAAAAAATCTTATACATTTTCAAGGCCTATCTCAAAGCTCACCATCTGCACATGTCAAATACCCTGAATTGACTCACTCAAATTCCCTATGTGGTTGGAAAGATTAGGAAGATTAAAACAACATTTCTGAAATTTTCTTGCAGCAAGAGTTCTGGATTCAAATTAGGTTCTGCCTGGCGAAACGCACTCATGCAAGATTTGGAATTGAATCGAATGATTTGGAGTTTGGGAATTGAATTATTCGCCACAACATATGAAGAAAAAAGAAAATGAGTGAGGCCTACAATAGAAGAAAAGACTTTCTCTCCAAGCTTATCCTCAAGGGATTAGTATGTCACCCTCAAGCTTGACTACTTGGGTGAACCAGGGTCTGCCTACTTCGTTCATTAGTCACTCAATGCATGTTTGCTGAATGAAAAAAGGATTAATGATCTCTAGAAAGCTACTAGAGATTTCAAGGACTGAAGTGCTCACTAATCATTATCGCCAAAGAAAAAGAAAAAGAAATAAAAAGGAAAAAGGAAAGAATATTTCAGTAAACAGATACTGTCCTGGGGAGTTCAGAGTCATCACTTACAACGGTGACCAAGGGGTTGATGGAAGACAGAGAAGTGGATGGTTAATTAACTCTGCACATCTAATCTACAGAGTCTCCTCCCAGTTCTGGCTGGCTAGGGGCATTTTTGTTTTTTATTCCTTTTGGAAGCAAGTTTCTCTCCCCTCAAGCACCCTTCACTTCATCTACTGTCTAGTTCATTTCCCACTTGCAAGTGGAAAATCACTCTATAACAACAACACTTGTGTAGTCTCCCAAATTGAGCTCTGTGAAGTCCCTCATTGTTTTCTAGGGAACTCATGCATGTCTGCCATTATGTCACTTCTGACACAGAGAAGAAAAAGAAGACTGTTGAGAGTGGTTGACAAGGCTAGGACAATGTATTCCCAAGACAGACAAGTCAATCTTACAACTATTCACAAGGAGCTCTTTGGAAAATGGCATAAATCTAAATACCATCTCAAAACCTATAGGTAGGGAGGCAACAAATATATGATCAAATACACAAATGTTTCAAATGATCACCTCCTAACATCAATTAATTAAATGACTACTAACTGTTCACCAAAAATCATGGGGCACCAGAAAAGATGGATGAGAGCAGGAGAACCAGAGTCAGAAGCAATAACTAAGTCAAAACATGTGAACGTGAGTGAATATCTACTGTGTACTGTTTTCAAACACATTAGCTCATTTAAATCAGACCTTCTGATTTATATATTATCAATCCCATTTGGCAAAGGATGAAACTTAAGAGTCAGAGGAGTTAAGTATTGAATACAAATGATCAAGTGCTCCAAATAATGATGTAAATTATAAATATCATATTGTATATATTTGAGTAAATAGAATGGTTAAATGGCAAATTTTATTACCCATTGTATGTTCAAAACACACACATATACACACATTGTAAATGGGAACTTAAATCCTTCATGGGAACTGAGATAGAAATTTTTAGTAGACACCAAGTTGAACTTGATTTCAAGTCATGGACTCAGTTTCAGTCTTTGTGCAATTATATTTTTGCCAGGATGTGGCAGAAGATGAGAATCGGAGAAGGAGTTGGAAGAGACTCAATGTCCATTAATGGTTGTAGGATGAATGTCTAGGGGAAAGGTAAATGGATAAGCATTGTTTACCCTGGGAAAGGGACTATCTTATGACTTGTTATCATACTTTTTACTACAAGAGCACAGATAAAAGTTAGACAAGCAGAAGCCTCCATTAGCCAGGAAGGAGTATTTCTCAGGAGACTTTGATCCTGTATGAAATTCTCTTCTGTCTATAGCCTTCTGGGAAGCTTCCAGAAACTTGAAGGCAGAGGGGAGCATTAGTTCTTTTACCCCAGTTCAGAACACCTCTGAGTGCTATAATCAGTGTGGTACTTTGGTCTTCGCCATAAAAAATAGTTTGAAAACCAAAATAGCACTACAGAGCTTTGAATCAAGCATCTCATCAAGATTTCTGTCATTCATTCATTTAATCTTTCAAACATTAATTTTGATTTTGTAGTTTTCCTTTAGAATCAAGAACCATAAATACATGCTACACATGATTGTTGAAGAGAAAACATGTAGACCCTTGGATTGTACTCAGGTTCACATGGATAAAAGTGACCTGCGTGGCTCAGTCAGTGAAGTGTCCAACTTCGGCTCAGGTCATGATCTTTTGGTTCATGAGTTTGAGCCCAACATTGTTGGGCTGACAGCACAGAGCTCCCTTTGGATCCTCTGTCTCCTTCTCTCTGCCTTTTCCCCGCATGCACACACTCCCTCTCTCACTCCAAAATAAATAAATGGACATTTTAAAAAATGACGTGGATTTGGTATAGAGAACAGAAATAGGAGCAAAGCTCTAAATGTATATATTATGAAATGGAAGTTTTCTCTACTCATTTTTGCTTCCTCCAGGGAGAATCACACAAAACATAAAGAGCACAAGTATACAGGTACTGATTTCCATCAGAATTGGTCCTTAACCACATGTTCTTGGAATTATTTAGGTGTGGTGATACTCGGAGGCAGGGGGATGGACTTGGTGGTCACTGGGGAGCCCTGGAAAGATTGGGTGCCCGTAAGTGAGGACACCAATGAAGTATATAACACACACTGCTTGATCGTTACCAAACAGCCTCTGGTTTCCAGCAAAGTGGTTGGGGACCCTCACCCCACACTGGTCTCTCAACTCTCCATCAGTCTTGGGACCTACAGATCAAACTAAAATCTTCTAAATGCCAAGTTTCAGATGCACATCAGTAGTGCTCACCAGCTGAAATATTTTATATTTAAATATATCACCCTTCCATCTTGGAATTCTGTCCAAAACGAAAGCCTCTTCATAATCTCTGCATACTCTCAGGAAGACATTATGGAAGAAGTATCCCATGGCATGGAAGATATATATATATATATATATATATATATATATCATAGGAAGTGTAGCATCAGGAAGCATATGGCAGATTCTCACATCCTTTCCACATATCATAGGCAGGGATACACACACACACACAGAGAAAGTAGGCTTGGCCCCTGAAGTTCAAGGCCGCTGCGCAGGCTAGGCTGAGCTGGGTTTATGGGCAGGAAGTAGGATTTAGGAGAGGAATATAAGGCACAGTTTTACCCCAAGGGGGCTGTATTTAGTTGGGAAGACACAGTGATCGAACACAACCACCAAGAGGTAGAAGGAAATCCTGGATTGTGTGACAGCCACAGCGACTCAGAGAGGGGAGGGATGGAGTCTCCAAGGAAATTATGGTGATTGAACCAGGCAGGGCTTGGCTTGCCCCCTCTCTGGCATGCTCGGGCTGTTTATCTACCTTGTTGAATCGTTCAGCTTTTCCAAGTTCCTATCTCGTTAAAGATGCTTTCCTCTCTTCCCCCTCTCAGAAATATTGGCAAGCTTCTTTAGCCATTTGTGTTTCTTTACATTATCAAGGCCAGAGGTATATCTTCTCTGATAGATAATAGCCCTCAGTTAAGACTAGCAAAAGCTATTTTGCTTGATGTATTAGCACCCTATTTTAGAATAATCCTATTTCCTTGATTCTTTAGTATTTACAATTTTTGTAAGTACCGATTATATTTTCTAAGTCAAAGTGGGATAAAATTAGTGCATTGTATCCTGTTGTCGTCGCTTTCTGGAGTAGTCAGTCTTACATATTTGAACAATACCACCCTGGTGTAATTTTAAAAGGTAAGAGCTTGATTCTTTAAAAAACACTTAGACGGGCAGTGTGAGCTCTCTCCGAGGATCCTCACATTAGGAGTGTTTTACATATATCACACAATAGGAAAATGCCTTCTGAGGGGATCAAGGCTCATCTGAGCTGAGAGCTGAGCCTGCTGAATTGGGACAAATGGTCCCTTTTCTGCCAGCTACAACATCCTGTCAGCCAGGTAACATTGGAGGCTATGTTCTGTTAATGGGCTTGTGGTTTGGGGAGTGATTGGCGGGGTGTATAAAGTCCCTGTCAACTTCATAGGGGACCCTCGTGGGCTTTAGACATGACTGCTTTGGGTTATCTAAGATTTCTGAAAGAAAGAGTTAGTGATACACAGTGAGCAGCGGCTTTAGGGATCCCAATAGTTGAACAGAGGAAGAGATGAGTGTGAGCCGGAAGAGTCTGAGAAGGTTTCCTGGAGGAGTGAGACTTTAGCAGAGCCTGGAAAGGTCACCAGGATGTAGATGGGCAGAGTGGAGGACAGAGACAAACCTGACCATGTGCTCTGTCTGATCCCAAGTATGGCTTTCACTTGGCTGTGAGAGACCATCCCCTTGGAATGGTCCTTCTTCTTAGCTGCCATGTCCTTGACTGTTGTAATGGACTGATAACTTTGCTGAGCGTACATTTATGGTCATAGACTCTGCTCTGCCCTCTTTTTGAAGTCTTAAATTGAAATAATAAGTTCATGCACAGAGGAAAATATCACGAATGTCCACATCATCCTAAAAAGGAAAATATTTGGTCCTATTTATTTGGATCTTTTTATAATAAAATAATGTTTATAGACAACATAGTCTCCTATGCCCTTCTCCAAGCCCATCCTCCCCACCAGCAACGACTATAATGAATTCGGTTTGTATCCAGTTCATGTTTCACTCTTCAAGTGCATTTGTGTTTTGTTGTCCTGTTCAAAGAGTATTTCTTTCCCTTTACTTTTTTTTAATCAGGAAGTGGGTGCTTCAAGTATCAGACACTACAATGTGGAATTGGGAACACCTGGCTGGCTCAGTCAGTAGAACATGAGACTCTCGATTTCAGAGTCATAAGTTCAAGCCCCATGTTGGGCATGGAGCCTACTTAAAAAAAAAATGACTTCATAGAAAAAATAAAATAAATAATGAAATGGGGAATCGGCTGAGTGGAGGTTGGAGGACAGAAGAGGCGGGGAAGTTGGGGACCTTGATTCATAACAAGTATCCCCATTGTTCCTATTTGCCTATTGAAGCCATTGCAATTTTAGGAGGAAATTCAGGATTCTGGTGTGTTAACTATTTTTTACTGCTTTTGGTAAAATCCTATGAAAAAGAGATGACTAAAGGCATCCTAACGCAGAGAAAAAGAGGGAGACTGAGCAAGAGAAATGTCCGTGTTTTGCCATCCTCCTGGTCCTCACCTGATAATCTTTGCAGTCAGGATGGATTAGAATTGCTTAAGGCAGAGGCCAGTAGACTGGAGGACAGGCACTGGGGTTTCCGTCACTTGTATTCAAAACATCTAATTGAGAGGGTGTCCATAAATAGCTGGGTATTTTATTACATGTAGGTAGCCATAAACAATATACTTTTGTGTTCTTTTAAATTCACTTAAATGAAATCATACAGCTTGCGATGTTGTGTTAAGTCTTTTCTCTTCTACAATGTTTCAGATCTATCCATGTTGACATCTTTAAGTACAGTCCCTCCATTTTAACCCCTTGATGGTAGATTGTAGGAAAAACATGGCATAATTTATTTATTCTTTTTTAATGTTTATTTATTTTTGAGACAGAGAGAGACAGAGCGCGAGTGGGCTCTGTCTGAAGCAGGCTCCGGACTCTGAGCTGTCAACACAGAGGCCGAACGCAGGGCTTGAACCCACACACTGTGAGAGCACAACCTGAACCAAAGTGGGACACCCAACCAGCTAAGCCACCCAGGCACCTCATTCCTTTTTTGAATGAATGTTTAGATTGTTTCAGATTTTCAGTTGTTCCAATGCTGGAATGAACATTCTTGTAACATCTCCTTGAATACATGCACAAATGTTTCTCTACAGCACTGAACAGCAGGCATATCTACCCAGGGCATAGAATATGCACACTTCACATTTTGCTGGATGTTGCCGGGTCCATCTCCAAAATGGTTGTGCCAATTTGCATTCCCACTGGCATTGTATGAGCGTTCTTATTCCCCCATATCCTTTCAACACTCAGAATTTATTTTCTGCTCATCTGATATGTGTGACATGATCTCGCATTGTCATTTTAATTAGTACTCTTTGATTATACTTGGGCTGAACCTTTTAAAATGTTTTAGACTATTCAGGTTTCTTACACGAATCACGCATTTTTCTATTTGGTTGTTTGCAGTTCTTTATTCTAAATAGTAATCTTCTGATTGTTATATATGATGTAAATATCTTCTCCCAGTACACAGCTTGGCTCTTCATTTTGTTCATGGTGCCTTTTGTTCCACAAAGTTTCAATTTGGATGTCACATTTTTTCAGCCTGTCCCTTTATGATTTCTCCGTGTATATGTTGTGTGTCTCTGTGCCTTTAAGAAAAATTATTCCTTGGGGCACCTGGGGGGCTCAGTCGGTTAAGCCTCTGACTTCAACTCAGGTCATGATCTCATAGTCAGTGTGTTCGAGCCCCATGTCGGGTTCTGTGCTCACAGCTCAGATCCAGGAGCCTGCTTCAGATTCCCTGTCTCCCTCTCTCTCTCTCTGCCCCTCCCATGCTCATGCTGTCTCTGTCTGTCAATAATAAATAAACGTTAAATGAAAAAGAAAAGAAAAATTATTCCTTACCTGTGGTCATAAATGTGTTTGCCTGTATTTTCTTCAAATCGATTTAAAGTTTCATTTTTATTTTTTAAAAAAAATTTTAATGCTTTTATTTATTTTTGAGAGACAGAGAGAGACAGCACAAACAGGGGAGGGTCAGAGAGAGAGGGAGATACAGAATCCAAAGCAGGCTCCAGGCTCTGAGCTGTCAGCGCAGAGCCTGATGGGGGCCTCAAATCCATGAACCATGAGACCATGACCTGAGCCAAAGCCAGACGCTTAATTGACTGAGCCTCCAGGTGCCTCTCATTCTTACTTTTTAATTAATCGATTTCTTTTTCTAAAAAAAGATTTTATTTGTAAGTAATCTCTACACCCAACATGGGGCTTGAACTTAGCACTCTATGATCAAGAGTCACATGCCCTACTCATAGAGCCAACCAGGAACCACAGTCAACTTCATTTTTAAGAGCAGTTCTAGGTTCACAGCAAAATTGAGCAGAAAGCACATTGTGTTTCCATATACTCCTTGTCAGGCACATGTACAACCTCCCCCACTATCAATTCCCAGCACCAGAGTGGTACATTTGTTACAAATAATGAGCCTATTGTTATCATGGAAAGTCCATAGTTTACATTAGGGTTCACTCTTAGTGTCCTCCCTTTTATGGGTTTTGCCAAATGTATGATGGATGCGTCCGCCATTGTAGCATTGTGCAGTCTATTTTCACTGCTCTGTGCTTCTCCAACTCTCCCTCCTGATGACCTCTGACAACGCTGACCTTCCTTACTGTCACCAGTTTTGCCTTTCCCAGAATGTCATATACTTGGAATCAAATAGTATGTAGTCTTTTCAAATTGGTTCCTTCACTTAGTAATGTCCATTTAAGGTTCCTCCCTGTCTTTTCATGGCTTGATAGCTCATTTCTTTTTAGTGCAAAATAGTTCATTGTCTGGATGTACCAGACATCCACTCATCAACTGAAGGACATCTTGGTTTTGCTTCCAGTTTTGGCAATTATGAATAAGGCTGCTTTAAACATCCTTGTACAGGATTTTGAATAGACATAAGTTTACAATTCATTTGGGCAAATACTAAGGAGCATGATTGCTAGATGACATGGTTAAAATATATTAGTTTGGTACCAAAATGCCAAACTGTCTTCCCAAGTAGCTGTAACATTTTTGCATTCCCACCAGCAATGAATGAGAATTCCAGTTGCTCCATATTATTGCCAGCATGTGGTGTTATCAGTGTTTTGGATTTTAGCCATTCTCCTAGGTACGTAGTGATATCTCATTTTAATTTGCAATTTCCTAGTGACATATGACATATTTTCATATGCTTTCTTGCCATCTGTACATTTTTGGGGGGTGTTTGTTCAGGTCTTTTGCCCATTTTTAAATTGGACTGTTCATTTTTTGTTGCTGAGTTTTAGGAATCCTTTGTACATATTGGATAACAGTTCTTTACCAGATGTATATTTTACAAATATTTTCTCCCAGGCTGTGGCTTGTCTTCTTATTCTTTTGACAATGTCTTTCAAAGAGAAAAAGTTGTTAACCTTCATAAAGTGTAGCTTAGTTATTATTTGTTTCATAGATCATGCCTTTTGTGTTATATCTAAAAGGTCATTGCCAACACAAGACCATCTAGTTTTTCTCCTAGGTTATCTCCTAGGGGTCTTACAGTTTTGTATTTTACATTTAGGTCTGCCATCCATTTTGAGTTAATTTTTGTGAAGGGTGTAAGGTTTGTGTCTAGATTTATTATTTTGCATGTGGATGTCCAGTTGTTCTAGCAACATTTATTAAAAAGACTATCTTCGCTCCATTGTTTTTGTCTTTGCTTCTTTGTCAAAGATTAGTTAATTATATTTATGTGAGTCTATTTCTGGACTCTCTGTTCTATTCCACTGATTTTTTAGTCTATTCTTTTGCCAGTGCCACACTGTCTTAATTAACATACCTTTATAGTAAGTCTTGAAGTTGGTTAGTGTCACTCCTTTGACTTTGTTCTTGTACTAAAATATCGTGTTGGCTTTTCTGGATCTTTCACCTCTCCCTGTAAACTTTAGAACCATGTTGTCAACATCCACACAATAACTTGGAACTTTGTTTGGAATTACACTGTATATTAAGTTCTTGACCAATAAGTTATTATTAGTGTCTAGAAGTGCTAATACTTTATGTATTCTGGTACTTAAACCAGCAACTATGCAGAACACTCTGATTTGGTCTAAGAACTTGGTTTTGGGATTTTTGTCTGTAGATAATTATGTTATTTGTAAATAATAATTTTTCTTGTGTTGTTGTAAATAACTAAGATTTTCCTGTCATTATTACATTCTCTAGAACCTCCAGTATAATTTTCTATAAGAGGAGTAGAAGAGGGCATTCATGTCTTACAACATCAAAGGAAATTAAAATTGAACCTCAAACATTATCAAAAATATTATAGATTTTTGGATGATATTCTGTATTTGGTTAAAATAGGCCCCTTCTATTTCCAGTTAAGTAAACATTTCCTTTTTTTTTTTTTTTTTTTTTTAGTTAGGGAAGAGTATTTACTTTTGTCAAATATTTTCTGTATCTGCTGAGATGATCTTTCAATCTAATAAGTGGTCACTTATACTGATATATCTCCTGTTATTGATTAACACATTCCCAAGATAAATCCTACTTGATCAGGACATATTCTTGCTTTTGAACCCTTCTGAAGTTGATTTGGCTTAGTATTTTCCATCAATGTTCATAAGTAACATTGCCATATGATTCTTTTCTCCTCCCTTCCTTCCTCCTTCCTTCCTTCCTTCCCTCATCAGATGATTTTCTACTATCCTATTATTCTCATCCAGGTTTATAATACCAAGGTTAAACTAGCTATATGCAATGAGTTAGTTAAGTTTTCTAAATTTCCATTCTCTGGAACAGTTTGGTGGATGATGGACTTGAGTACTGGTTCAATTGATTTCACAATGATTACAGATCTCTTAAAGGTAACAATTTTCCTTGAGTTCCTTTTGATAATTACCCATTTAGAGAAATGTAGTTTTCAAATTTCAGTAAAATCATCTATAGATTATTTTATGATTTAAAAATTTCTACTGGATCTGTAGTCACGTCCTCTTTCTCCATCCAGTTATTATTTACATTTTCTCTCTATTTTCTGCTTAATCTATCCACCTGATGGAGGTGTACTAAAATCTCCCACGTAATTTTGAATTAAAATTTTTTTTCTTCCAAGGCACTGGGGTGACTCGGTTAAGTGTCCAACTCTTTTTTTTTTTTTAAGATTGTTTATTTATTTTGAGACACACTACAAGCAGGGGGAAGGGCAGAGAGAGAGAGGAAGAGAGAGAAAATCCCAAGCAGGCTCCACAGTCAGTGCAGAGCCTGACTTGAGGCTTGAACTCATGAATTGTGAAATCATGGCCTGAGTCAGACACTTAACCAACTGAGCAACCCAGGTGTCCCCTGACCCTTTTAAAAAAATGTTTATTTATTTATTTTGACAGACAGTGAGAGAGAGAAAGAGGGTCAGAGAGAGAGGGAGAGAGAGAATTTCAAGCTGGCTCTGTGCCATGTGGGGCTAGATCTCATGAATGGTGAGATCATGACCTGAGCCAAAATCAAGAATTGGCTGCTTAACCCACTGAGCCACCTACTCTTTATTTCAGCTCTGGTAGTGATCCCAGGGTCATGGACTCCAGCTCCGCATCAGGCTCCATGCTGGGCATGGACTCTGCTTGGGATTCTCTCTATTTTTCTCCCTCTGTCCCTCCTGCTCACAAGCTCACGATCTCTCTCTAAAAATAAAAATTAAAAAAAATTTTTTTCCTTGTACTTATGTCAGTTTTTACTTTATATATTTTGAAACTACCTTATTAGGCACATATGATTTCATGATTATTACACATTCATGAATTTTTTCCATTATAAAATAACCTACTTTATCTCTATTTATATCTGTGCCTTAAGTTATATTCCCTCTGATATGAATAATTACTTTGATTAGTATTTGCCTTGTATGCCCTTGCCATTCATTTGGTTTCAATATTTCTATTATTTTGGTTTGAGGTGTACTTGTAGACAGTACATATTTGGATTTAAAAAAATCTAATGTGATAAGCTCAGGCTTTTGGTAGTTGAGTTTAGCCCATTTATATTTATGATGATTACTGACATATGGAATTATTTCTGGCATCCTTTTATTTCCTTTCTTCCATGACTTTTCTTGACTTCTTTTTTCTGCTCCTTTTTTATTGTTTGATTGATGATGTTTGCTTTATCCCCACTGTTTTTGTTTGCTCTGCTAATTTGGAAGCTGCATATATTTTTTATTTTGTTTCAAAGATTTTTATTTTTTATTAAACAAGTTTTTTAAATGTTTGTTTATTTTTGAGAGAGAAACAGAACATGAACAGGGGAGGGGCAGAGAGATGGGAAGCATGAATCTGAAGTAGGCTCCAGACTCTAAACTGTTAGCACAGAGCCCAACGTAGGACTCAAAGTCACAAACTGTGAGATCATGAGCCAAAGCCAGACGCCTAACTGACTGAGTCACCCAGGAGCCCCAAAGAATTTTTTATTTGTAAGTAATCTCTCTATCCTACTTGGGGCTTGAGCTCACAACCCTGGGATCAAGAGTTATTTTGTTCCAACTGAGCCATCTAGGTGCCCTTATTTTTAATTATGTTAATGGTTATCTACACTTTAAAAATTTTTTACTATGGGGGCACCTGGGTGGCTCAGTCACTTAAATGCCTTACTCTTGATTTCAGCTCAGGTCATGATCTCACAGCTCGTGAATTCAAGCCCCAGGTTGGGCTCTGCACTGACAGCATGGAGCCTGAGTGGGATTCTCTTTCTCTGTGTTCTTCCTCTGCTTTCTCTCTGTCACTCTCTCTCTCGATAAATAGATAAACTTAAAAAGAAGAATTAAAAAATAAAAATTTTACTATGAAATATTTGAAATATATAGACAGTCGTACCAAATAATAATACATTCATCAATGTACGTACTATTCAGCTTCATGGGCCATGTTTGGTTCAGATTTTTTATAAAGAAGTAAAACATTATAGAGCAGTTGAAAACTCTGTATGCTCCTCCTTAATCCAATCTCCTTCTTTCTCCCCAGAGGCAGCCACTAATCTGAATTTGGCAATTGTCATTTCCATCCATGTGATTTACTCATGTCTTCATGTTCAATCTACAGTGGGTCTTCAGAATTTAAAAAACTCCCATCCAGTATCTTGCCATAGGCATAATTATACATCTTTTCTTTTTATTACATGATATATTATCATCTATTTTTATTTTGAGATTTATTTATTTTAGCACATGTGGCTTTAGTTCATATCTTTAATTACTGTAGAGTATCTATTGAAAAAATATGTCACAATCCATTCCCCTGTTGATGGAGATTTGGGCTGCTTCCAATTTTTCACTGTCACAAATGCTGGAGTTTTCTTCAGAATGTTTACTTTGAAGTAGAGTTTCTTTGTCCTAGGGTAGGTACAATGTCAACTTTACTAGATACTGCAAAATTGCTCTGCACAGTGGCAACACAGACTTACATGTATTCGGTGTATTTCCCAGACTTCTTTGCCCCTAGCATTCCAGATATGGTCCAGTTCTGCTAATAGAACGCACTCACTAAAAACCCAGAATGAGGAGTAAGCCACGCTCTGCCGCATCCAGAAGCAAGCAGAGATGGGGCGCCATATGTTTTCTGTAGTGGGCTTAGTAGGGGTCCGAGGGCTTGGTCCCTATTCTCAAGGGGAAGGAGAACAGGGTGCAGGATACCCATTTTGTTAGTGCAGATCACAGCAGGAGCTTCCTGATCGTGGTGCCTCCAGATCATATAAGAGGCACTATCTTGCTGGCTCAATTAGTTTGAGAATTGGCAGCCTTGACAATTGTTTCTGAAAGCTCAACCTAGGAGTCTGTTTCTTTCTCCCTTCCTTCCTTCCTTCCTTCCTTCCTTCCTTCCTTCCTTCCTTCCTTTCTAATATCATTTATTGTCAAATTGGCTAACATACAGTGTGTACAGTACGCTCTTGGTTTTGGGGTAGATTCCTGTGGTTCATCGCTTATATACAACACCCAGTGCTCATCCCAACAAGTGCCCTCCTCCATGTCCATCACCCATTTCCCCCCTTCCCCACCGTCAACCCTCAGTTTGTTCTCTGTATTTAAGAGTCTCTTATGGTTTGCCTCCCTCTCTCTCTGTTTGTAACTATTTCCTCCCTCTACTAGAGTCTCTTTCTTTGGTGGAATGATTCTGTGAGCTATTTAATATCCTATAAGAAACTCTTTTCTACTGTGCTTTTTAGAGGTATGATGTTTTCTGCAGTGCCCCAGCCAATAGATTAATTGTTTTTATGGTTATTTTTTCCTAGAGTCAAGGTGCATTATGTTTTCCATTCCCTTTCTGTAAAAGTCCACTTAAAAATTTTAACCTATCTTGAGTATGATCACTTTAAAGCTTAGTCAAGGCTTTCGACGTTTTAAAAAATTTTTTTAAATTTTTTTTACTGTCTTTGTTTTAGAGAGAGAGAGACAGCATGAGCAGGGGAGGGTCAGAGAGAGAGCGAGACACAGATTTTGAAGACAGGTTCCAGGCTCAGAGCTAGCTGTCAGCACAGAGCCCAACACAGGGCTCGAACCCAGGAACCGTGAGATCATGACCTGAACCGAAGTCGGATGCTTAACCAACTGAGCAACCTAGGCGCCCCTGACATTTTTAAAAAGGTAATACATGCACCTGTCAAACATTCAAAAAGCACTAACAGGTTCTCAATGAAAAGTAGGTCTTCTTTCCTTTGTCCTCCATCTCTGTCCTGCATCTCTGTCCTCAAGCAGCTCAGTTTCCCAGAGGCAAATACTGCTCTTGGTTTTGTGCCGATCCTTTCAGGGTTATTTTATGCATAGACAAGGGCATGTATGCATCTTATTTTTGAAAATAAATAGTATTATACTATACACATAGTTCTGCACTAGCTTTTGTGAAAAAAGTTGTGGGGGAGAGAACACGCACATAGGGGAGCAACGAACATCTATGTAGAGTTACTCACGATAAAGTGTACACCTGTGTAACCACCACCCAGCTCAAGACAGAGAACAGGGTCAACACTCCAGAGCCCCTTCTTCACATCCATGCCCCCCCACCCCGTAGAGCGAGCCATCATCCTGACTTTTCCCCTCCTTGCTTTTTCAAACAGCGTTGCCTCCTCTGAATTGTACCTCTATTTTTTTAATGTTTATTTATTTTTGAGACAGAGAGAGAGAAAGCCTGAGCAGGGGAGGGTCAGAGAAAGAGGGAGGCACAGAATCAGAAGACAGGCTCCAGGCTCTGGGCTAGTTGTCAGCACAGAGCCTGACGCGGGGCTCGAACCCATGAACCATGAGATCATGACCCTCTGAGCCAAAGCGGGACGCTCAACCGACTGAGCCACCCAGGCACCCCTGAATTGTTCCTCTAATCAATAGAGTTTAGCTTTGCCTGTTTTTAAACTTTATATTAGTGGGATCATATCATATATATTCCTTTGTGTCTTTGCTTTTCATTGCCTAATACTATATTTTTAAGACACTTTGTTAAATGTAATGCACTTTTCTTTTCCCACTTACAAATGTATCTTGGAGATTTTTCCATTTCACTGCATGTAAGAGCAATAATTTATTCAACCAGTGGTGTGGGGAGGGATATTTAGGTTGTTTCTCCCTATTTGCTATTACCGGTATGCTTCTGTAAATCTCCTTGTATGCACTCATGCAAATAAATGAGTCGAATACATTCCTAGATGCTAAATTCCTGAGTAAAAGATGATGTTCATTTGTACTCTGTTTTTTAAGTTCTATTTTTTTTAAGTTTGTGCTTTTATTTTGAGAGAGAGAGAGCAAAAGGGGAAGGGGCAAAGAGAGAGGGAGAGAGAGAGAGAGAGAGAGAGAGCATCCCAGGTAGGCCTTGCACTGACAGACAGAGCCCCTGATGTGGGGCTCAAACCCATGAGCCATGAGATCATGACCTGAGCCGAAGTCAGATGCTTATCTGACTAAACCACCCAGGTGCCCTCATTTGTACTCTTTTTTAAAATAATTTTTTAATGTTTATTTATTTATTTATTTATTTATTTTTAAATAGTTTATTGTCAAATTGGTTGTACTCTTGAAAGACATTGTTCTTTTTGAACATTATTAGTATTTATTCTGATCATCAATATAGATTTCTTTTCTCCCTACACATTCTTCAGTACATTTAAATCTTTTTTCCTATTTGGTAAGTAAAACATGATACTTCATTGTTGTTTTATATCTTATTTCTTTTATTATGAGAGAGGTTAGGCCCCTTTCCATTCTTGAATTTTGAAAACAATTTAAATATCTTTTTCTGTTAGTTGGTTTTTTTCTCATTGACTTTTAAAAACTTTTCATATTAAGGTTACTCCTTTTTTAGGTGATACGAGTTGCAAGTATTTTGCCCCAGTTTCTCATTTTTTGCTTGTTTGTTTTTGCAATTCTTTATGGTGTTTTCTCCCAGGCATATACTCTGGCTTTTATACAATTAAGTTTTCCAAATTTTTAAAAAAATTGTTTCCAGCTCTTATGGTGTAATTACAGATGATTTCTTCAGTCTGGACTCATTAAATATACTCTCAGTGAGGCTGGGTGGTTCAGTCGGTTGAGTGTCTGACTTCAGCTCAGGTCATGATCTCACGGTTCATGAGTTCGAGCCCCACATCGGGCTCTGTGCTGACAGCTCAGAGCCTGGACCCTGCTTCAGATCCTGTGTCTCCCTGTCTCTCTGTCCCTCCCCTCCTCGCACTCTTTCTCTCAAAATAAATAAACGTTAATAAAATAATAAAAATAAATAAATAAATAAATAAATACTTTCTCATATTCCTTCTTGTTCTTTTAAAGTTCACTTGTAATGATTGATATCTTTGAACCATCTGGAGTCTCTCTAGGCAGACGACCTGAGATAAGTATACAAATTATTTTTATTCACAGTTCTATTTTTTAAAATATTTATTTATTTTTGAAAAAGAGGGACAGACAGAGTGCGAATGGGGGAGGGGCAGAGAGAGAGAGAGGGAGACACAGAATCTGAAGCAGGCTCCAGGCTCTGAGCTGTCAGCACAGAATCTGACGTGGGGCTTGAACCCACGAACCGCGAGATATGACCTGAGCCAAAGTCTGACGTTCGACTGGCTGAGCCACCCAGGTGCTTCTATTCATAGTTCTATTGATCCGTCTGTTCATATGCCAGTATCAGACTGCTTTAATTTTATAGCTTTATAATATAATCGAATATCTGGATGAGCCAGCTCCCTTCATCACACCTCAGTTTTGAAATTCTTATGGCAATTTCTGGCCTGTGTTTCCATGTGAAATGTAGTATCAGCTTGTCTGATTCTCCTTCTACCAAAAAAATTGTACTAGGATTTATAGATTAATTTAGAGAATACTAACATCTTTATGATGTCCACTTTTCCTGTTCAAGAATATCCTTTGTCCGAATCTTTTTTTGGCCCATATTGTTGCTCATTAACATTTGAAAGAATCCATTGTTTGGACATCACCTGCTCAATTTCTCCCTAAGTATGATTTCTTCCTCTATCTCTTCTAACATGTTCCCGCTTTCTTTACAAGGGCTATATATTACTTTATCTTAATTTCATACTTAGTCATGCCTCTGAATTATAATAGTTTTTCATTTGATTCTCCTATTGTTTTTTTCCCTTGGCAAATGATCACATTGCATACCAAGAATCATCACTTG
Source organism: Suricata suricatta (assembly GCF_006229205.1). NCBI lineage: Eukaryota > Metazoa > Chordata > Mammalia > Carnivora > Herpestidae > Suricata > Suricata suricatta. The sequence goes on along the minus strand of NC_043703.1, from coordinate 91,772,416 downwards.
GTTTCTTCTCCCTGTTTCATTTTGTGGGCCAGTATTTCCAGCACAATATCCAGTAATAGTGTTCCAGAAGGACACTGCGGATTTGTTTATCACTTGTGTGAGACTGCCTCTACTGTTCCATCCGGCCGATGGAAGTGTTGCTCCCATAAGTTGGAGAAAGCTGAGGCCATGGGGAATGATGGTGGCAAAGTTCATGACCCTCGCGAAAACCCAAGGATCTGTCTCATTGGCTGGGCTGAGTTGCGGGGATGCTTCTGTTTGGCCCAGTTGATCACCTTACCCTTCCTCAGGGCAGGGTCAAGGAGAAGTCCTATGAGAGATGGAAACCAGGTCATGGGCATGGGGGCGAGGGATTTCTGAGAACGTTCTGGACTCCTCTTCAGGGCCAAGGCTGACCGTGGATAGTTACACCTCTGGAGGCATTGGCTCTGACTCCTCCATTAGCACCCACTCTGCAGTGGGTCCCCTTTCCTTCCACGGGAAGACTGGAAAGCTGCTTGGCTCATGGACATAGGAGAGACAAAGAGGACAGAGGACATTTACATGCCATCCCTCCCGGTGCAGTGTCAGTTTGGAATATCTTTGTTTCCGTCCCGTTAATAACATAACAACCTATTTACATGTGTCACCACTTCTCCTATATTACAGAGCTCCCTTCCCTTCCCCCCTGGTCCTCGCGGGAACATTAGAGTAATACTCTTGTCTCAGTTAACCTTTTCTTCCAGGATAGTTTGTTTTCAAGAGGAAACATTTGATAAAGCTCAGAGTAATTTTAAATACATGATTGGCCATGTTAACACTTGTCACTTATCATATGCACTTCAGTCTGACCTCCTTGCCATTCTGTTAACCTTCAGAGGCACCGTTAAAGCAAGCCATTTGCAGTTGCCCTGTGAAAACTCTGCATTTAAATTGCTTTTCCTCCCTTCCCCAAATTTCCCATAACTATAAATAAATTTAATTACCATTCCAAGAAGTGTAAGCAAATCTTCTATTACATTTTTTAATCTTTTATCTCCTCCCTGTCCCTCCACCAAATATACAGTTTATCAGGCAGCCTCCCTGCCTCTGGTGGCCTTCGCCTCTCTCCGCTGCTCTCCCACGAATACAAATCTCAGTCTGTTTCCCCTCTGTCCAAGTGGGTTTCCTGAGAGTCTCAGTCGAACCCTGCACTCTGGGGTCTACCTGCAGACCCGAGCATTTCCATAAAGGGATCGGTGGGGAGTCAGTACCTAGGGCTCCCCAAATGCCTTTGGGGACCTCCCTTCATTGGCATCAAAACGTGGCATGTCCAAGGTTGTGTTGTTTTTGCACCAGAAGAACACATTTCGTTCTGTCACCTTGAGGTTGGACCCAAATGACATCTTATAAAGGCACACCAATAACAATTTACCTTGAAGGCTCTGTTCTTTAGAAAGGACTTTTTTTTTAAATAAGTATGTTTGTTTAAATGCTTATTTTGAGGGAGAGAGAAAGAGAGACAGAGAGAGAGAGAGATTCCTAAAAAGGCTCTGCACCATCAGCTCACAGCCCAACGTGGGGCTCAAATCCATGTACCCTGAGCTCATGACCTGAGCTGAAACAAAGAGTTGGATGCTTAGCCCACCGAGCCACCAGGCGTCCCTCAAAGTGCTTTTTGATGCACTATTCATTTGTTCTTTATTTGCCAATTATACAATACAGTGTTATCAGCTATATGTTTCACTCGTTTTTGACAAGATCTTCCTAATGCAAGAAAGGATTTTCTACCTTCTTGATGCCGATGGGGAAATTAAGACACATTGCATGCACGTGCCCACGCAAACACACACACACACACACACACACACACACACACACCTGTCTCTCTCTCCAGAATTGCTTCATTGACTTCCACCTCCTGTCCTTTCAGGTGAGCTCCCTCTCTCCTCCTTCCGGAAGCACATCAAAAGCTCCTGACAGAGACATGGGGCTTAGAGCAGGGCTGCTGTAACTCCCCCAGCAGTGCTGGGTGCAAAGCACCTGTGTCTGGGTCTGTGTCCTGGTCTCTGGAGTTTTCTTTGCCTGCCAGTCCTTCCCTCAGTTTAGCCCTTGGATCTCGCTGCACCTCTCTCCTCAGATTCCCACACAGTGAACCCAGGGTCTAGGCTCATTTGACTCTTTCCCTTCCATCCATGGTATCCAGAGTTATGTACCATCTCTCAAGTGCCTCCGTCCTTGAGCTCAGGTCTCTTGCAGGGTGACTTTGCTGCCCAGCAGCCCACTCCTGGTCTTCTGGCCCACAGCACCAGCTGCCTCTGAGCCTTTCGGTCCTGGGATCCTGGAGCTGGTGTTTCCGTAACTGAGCAGAGAACAAGGGGGAAGGTGGACACACCACTCAGACAGGAGCAGGAAGACCCAAAGCAAGAAGAAGACTGAGACAGACTGGAAAGGACCCAGAGCCTTCATCCAAACAGTCCAACAATGGTGGGGGAGGGGAGCCATTCCAGATCTTCTGTCTTCTAACGGCCAGGTGGCCAGGTGAATGTAGGGTAAACTCATGCATGGCATTAAGGGAAGCTGTTGACACTACTGCCTGCTCATGGCCAAGAATAACAGTAATGGTGATGGTAAGAATCGAGGTGTGCCAGGCATCCTTCAAGCACTTTCTAAATAATAACTCATTTAAGCTTCCAGCAATCCTAAGCTGGAGGTAATATTATCATACATGTTTAACAGCTGAGAAAAATCGAAGTATAGAGAGGCAAGCAAATTTTCTAAGATCACACAACTAGGAAATGGTAGAGTGAGGATTTGGGGGTGCCTGGGTGGCTCAGTTGGTTGAGTGTCCGACTTCGGCTCAAATCATTGATCTCATGGTTGGTGAGTTCGAGCTGGTGAGGTGGGCGGGCTCTGTGCTGACCGCTCAGAGCCTGGAGCCTGCTTTGGATTCTGTGTCTCCCTCTCTCTGCCTCTCCCACACTTATGCTCTCTCTCTCTCTCTCTTGCTCTCTCTCTCTCTCTCTCTCAAAAATAAGTGAACATTAAAAAAAGTAAATTTAAAACCAGGGATTTGGGTTCTAGAGTCCATGTTCTTAACCACTATGCTTGAGAATCAATGATGGCAAGAAAAATTTTAAATCGTGGTGTAATGGGTTTATAATTTGGAATGCCTGCCACTGCAAATATCAGAAACTCCGTCCCCAAATTACTTACACACACATCATGGAAGAACCTTGAGGACATTATGCTGAATGAAAGAAGCCAGTCACCAAAGGACAAATACTGTTAGAATGGCTATTATAAGAAAGGCAAGAAACAACAAGTGTTGGAGAGAAAAGGGAACCTTTCTACACTGCTGGTGGGAACGCTAACTGGTGCAGCCACTATGGAAAATAATATGGAGGTTCCTCAAAAAATTAAAAACAGAAACACCATATGATCCAGCAATTCCATTTCTGGGTATTCTGGGAAGAAAATGAAAGCATGACTCAAAAGACATCTGCACCCTCATATTCATTGCAGCGTTTTTGACCCTAGCCAAGATATGGAAATAATCTAAGTGTCCGCCAGTGAGTCAATGCATAAAGAACATGTGGTATGTGTAAACACAATAGAATATCATTCAGCCATAAAAAGAAGGAAATCTTGCCATTTGTGACAACATAGATGGACTTTGAGGGCATTATGCTAAGTGAAATAAGTCAGACAGACAACGACAAGTACCAAAGTATCTCACTTATATGTGGAATCTAAAGCAAGCAAGCAAGCAAACAAACAAACACAAATGCATAAATACAGAGGACAAATTGGTGGTTGTCTGAGGCAGGGGATAGGGGGAGGTGGGCAAAATAGGTGAAGGGGAGTCAAAAAGTGAAAAACTTTCAGTCATAAATAAATCATGGAGATGTAATGTGCAGCATGGTGATTATAGTTCATACTATAGTACTGCATTATTAAAAATTCTCACCACAAGAAAAAAAATTGTCACTATGTATGGTGATGGATGTTATAACTAGGCTTAGTGTACTGATCATTCACAATGTGTACAAATGTGAAATCCCTATGTTGTACACCTGAGACTAGTATGATATTATATGTCAGTTGTACCTCAGTTAAAAAAGAGAGAGGACAAAGATGCCTGGGTGGCTCAGTTGGTTAAGCTTCCAACTTCAGCTCAGGTCATGATCTCACAGCCTGTGAGTTCGAGCCCCGCACTGGGCTCTGTGCTGATGGCTCAGAGCCTGGAGCCTGCTTCAGATTCTGCATCTCCCACTCTCTTTGCCTCTCCCCCACTCATGCTCTGTCTCTCTCTCCATAAATAAAACATTAAAAATTTTTAAAAAAAAAAAGATAAATACTATATGATTCTACTTGTATGAGGTCCTGGAGCAGTCATGTTCATAGAGCCAGAAAGCAGAACGGTGGTTCCAAGGGGCTGGAAGAGGAGAGAGAATGGGGAGCTGGTTTTAAGTGGGCACTGAGCTTCCATTTGGAAGCACGAAAGTTCTGGAAATGGACAACGGTGAGAGCCGTATGAGAATGGGAATGTATTTAATGCCACACAACCGTACACTTACAAATGGCTAAAATGGAAACTTTTCTGTTATGTATATTGTGCCACAGCTGTTGATAAATCAAGACAAAAAGTGACTCACAAGAAGGACATTACAAGTGAGCACACAGCACACCAAGCCCAGAGGTAGAGCAACTCTATAACACGTGAGCAGTGGCTGGGTGACATCGTGGAAGACCCAGGGCCATTCCGTCTTTCTGCCCTGTCATTTCTGGGTAGGTACCTGACACTTCTCGTGGTCACAATGTGGTCACAGTTGGACATATCACATCCAGACGTGATAAATTATAGAGAGACCATTTCTTCCTAGGGAGAAAGCGGTTTTCTTAGGAGAGAGGGAAGATTCCCCAGAACGCTCCCAGCACATCTAGCCACATTTCACTGACCAGAGTTACATCGCACCCTACTCCATGCCCAGGGGACGTTAATGGCCATTTTAGACCCATCAGGACCTGCCCTTTGGAGCTGGGACTAGAGCTAGCTTCCCTTGAAGCAGAAGCCACATGGAGGAGGGTGGAACCTGAACCAAATAGCTTCCGTTAGGACAGTGGGGTGGTGGAAACAATGCCGAAAGCCGTCCAACTGTGTCTGCTGCAACTTCGTAAAATAACCCTTAATAAGGCTATTTATGAGTCATGCTCACCATGATCCTGTCACCCTCACCAAGACGTGGGTCATGAGTACCTGTTAGATTAAGCTGTTTTAAGTTTTTTTTTTTAAATGTATACAGAAGTGCCTGGATGCCTCAGTTGGTTAAGCAACCGACGTCAGCTCAGGTCACAATCTCTTGGTTTGCAAGTGTGAGCCCCATGTTGGGATCTGTGCTGACAGTATGGAGCCTGCTTCGGATCTTCTGTCCCCCTCTCTCTCTGCCCCTCCCCTGCGCTCTCTCTCACTCTCTCTGTGTAAATAAATATTTAAAAAGTGTGTATATATTGCAACAATATCTCTTCCAGTCACCTTAAAAATATAAAAGTGCCTGGGGTTACCACTGCAATTTTGATAATACACCTCTCAACTCCTTTTCATTGGAAAAGTTTAGGGAAAGGGAAGAAGAGAGATCTACAGAACAGGTGAACCTAGATTAAAGCATCTGGAAGGGGTCGTTTGCTGCCCCCGCCCTTGCCCCCCACACACAGCAGGCCATGGTGGGTGAGCCTTGGCTACAGAGCCAGAAACTGGGTTCAGAACCTGGCTAGGACCAAATGTGAACTGCTTGACCTTGGTCAAGTGACCTGATCTTTTCAAACCTCAATGTGTTTATTGTAAAAAAGAGGAAAGCGGTGTCAAGCTGCAAGACACGCAAGGGGTTGTTGTGAGGAACTGAAGGAATTCTAGACCCTTCCCTTTCCCTCGCCACCACATCCCTTCAGGATATTCGGCCCTTCCTCTCCCTCGCTGCCCTGCACCACCACCCCTGCCCTGGCCTTGCTCTGAGAGTTCCCTAACCCGCTTCAGGTCTTTGATCTTCAGCCACCCTCCCTCCCCGATCCTTTCACCCTGTAATTCTAAGCGAGACCTTTCAGAGAGCCCCATCTGATCGCGCTGTGGCCCTGTCGTGCACAGGATAAAACTGAACTACGTGGCCCGGGCCCTGGGCCTGGGACTGTCAGGCTTCCTGGTCATGCCCCTCCTACCTGTCCCGGTGCCCCTGGACGTGCCTGTCTCCTTGTTTGTTGTCTCCCTTCACGTGAAAAGCTGTCCTCTGGCCCAACGAGCAAAAACATCCTCCTTTTTAGTGCAGTTTGGAGACCATTGGGTCTGAATTCTCATCTCAGCTAGCCAGCTGTGAGGCCTGGGGCAAGTCGCCTTACCCGCCCGCTTCTCAAGTCCATGATGGTGTCAGGGTTATGAGAATCAGACAACAGGCAGGGAGAGTGCCCGGGACAGGGCCCTGCTCGGTGAGTTCATCCGAAGGACAGCTGTGGCTATTAACCGCTCATATGTCCCAGCTCAAGTATGGCTTCCTCTGGGAAGATTTTCCAGGCCCCTGGGCTAGAAGAGCCTTCTGCATTTCTCCCCAGAATTCCTTCTCCAGGCCTGCTCTAGTCTCCACAACACATTTTGAAATGAGTTGGGTTCGAGGTCTTCTTGCCCCCTCACCTCGCAGGACTATAAGCTCCTGGAGGGCAGGAACTTGTTTATTCATCTTGGGATCCTCAGCATCGGGTCCAGGTGCTGTATAGGGCTGTTGCTTTACCTAAATGCTTTACCGACCATGTAATAACCCGTCAGCAGCTCTCATGCCCAGCTCCCCATGCCAGACTCTGATGCCAGCTTTTCCAGGGAGATGTCAGAATTGGCGCTAGATTTGGTGGTAAAAGCCCACTAAGAATAATAACCCTGACTCCCATCCGTCTGTGTCTACTGGGTATCCTGGTTGTGTCCCCTGACATGGCTGGGCCACCCCCTTGTCCTCTCTGGCCACTAAAGTCCAAGACTAGAGGTGAACTTATTTAAATACCCACATGAACACCCAAATCGCTTTTCCTGCTCTCTGCTTCTCTGGTGAACACGAAGTAGCATTCCAGGGCCATTGTGTGTTCGAGTCCATTTGTCAGTCTCGTTTTCAGAGGAGGCAAGTACATCCACACATGAGCAGACCTGCAGAGAGGTCTCCAGGAAGGAGGCGCGAGGACCCAGCCGCCGGGAGTAGGGGTCAGACTGTTGGATGGGTTCATGTCCACAACTTTTTTTTTTTTCTTCCCTGAGCCTGTGGACAAGGCTAGGCTGAAAGTCTGGTTTACCTCCGCTCCTCCCCCCAAACCCACTCCATTTTTATATTGCTCCGAGGTTAATAGCCATGTCGTGTGGGGTCATAGAAGACATCTGTGTCTCAGATAATATGCTTACAGTGATTACCACACATAATTGACTGACCTTCCCTCATTCTTTCCCTGCTGCAGGCCGCGGCTGATAGGATGAAGCAAGCCACAAGAGTTTATTTTCCATCACACACCATTGTGCTGCTGAGCAAATATTTTAGCAAGCTTTGAATGAACCACCTTTTCAAGCCCTAGGTTTTCAGAGTTAAAATAGGAAGCCATGACCAACCTAATAATAGTAGATTTTAAATCAGCTTTGGGCCACCCTACTTAGAGCACTATTGTGAGTCTCCTAGAAGACCAGGTTTGGGGCACGAGCATCACAGGACCCTCTTCCCTTCAACCTTATCCTTCTTCACGTTGCCATTGCAGGGAGTGGGGAATCCTGATACTCCTCATTGCAGGTCTGGGTCTTTAGAGGGGGAGGAAAATTCACCTTTGGGTGCCCAGCCAACCGGGTCCCGAATGGTAACTGGAGTTCAGCCTTTTGAAGTCACCTCATCTCATCATATCACTGGCCACCCGAGGCCCAGCCACCAGCTCCTGCCTCCACCCACCATCACAGGGCCACCTGGATGTTCTTAACAAAGAACATCGTAAGCTCTCCGCAAATGGATCCTTCCTTCCGCAAAGACAACTAAAACTCCTGATCCCGGAGAGAATGGAAAAAGTAGGAGACTGCAATGAAAAACCTCCCCACAGCAAATTTCAAAATGTTACATTAAGATTTTAAAACTTCTTAATAATGTTTTACCTTAGCTCGATTCCATCTATCTAGCAATTAATCCATCAGCCTTCACATAATACACACCTACAGGAAACGCGATTCCGTGTCTCTGGGCTGGATTCCACTGTGAATTACTAATGTGTTAACACTCGAGAATTCCAAGCTCCCTTGACTTTCAGCATCCCCTCTCCCTGCCACAGCCCTCCTGACTAAGTTCCTATGTGTCACAGAGGGCAAGGTCGGGGCTCAGTGACTCCACTGGGGTTTGGTCCCAGCCCCAGAGACCCAACCAGGGTCTAACTCTCAATGGCTCCACCTCCCCCAGATGGAAAATCTCAATGTTTGCACTCTGAAACCCACATCAACTCCCCAGACCTCTACAGTGCTATGGTTCAGGAGGATTACCTGGAAAGCAAGTGTCAACGAGAAAGTTTACCGCCAGTTTATCACACAAGTGCTGCTTCAAAGTCATTTTAATTTGTGCAATAACCTAAGTTGGGTTCTAGTTGCCACTTAAAGAGATGCACCTGGAATCAGCAATTCACCATTTCACGTAAGTCATCTGTATCTTCTGTTGGCAGGGCAGGGCCGGAGGAGGGGGGGTTGGTAGGGATCAGAACCGCTTAACAGAAAAATTGTACATATTCTAAACATATGGGTGATCTTTAGAAAAATCTCAGCATCACTTCATAATTATATACTACAAGTTTTAATTAACTAAAGCTCTGCAAATCATAATGCCTTATTAAAATGCAATTAATCCTTTGATTAGAAAACAAAAAGCACAAGTATTTACAACAAAAACACAAGTAGAATAATTACAAATATCATGTACCCATTTCTTTTATTTGGGTGTCACTTATGATGTTGCCTGCTCCCTTCATTAATTCAAACACACACATTATCTCGCATCCACAGGAGCGTGAGTGACAGTGGCCACCAAACACACAGCACTATATCCTATTGATTTCGGCAAATCCCGAACAATGCCATTTGCATGCTTGTTTCTGTAATAATAAAGATATGCCATTCAGAATTAAAGCCCGGCCGGGCTAGTGGCAACTAATTGTGTGGTATGTAATGAGTGCAATTTCAATTTGATATCACCCTCAGCTTTTCTTGCCGCCCTCGCTAAGTACTTTCAAGTCTTTGTGGGGAAATAATTGATTTTTTTGTGCCGTGGGCACAAGAAAATTATTATGATCTTTTGAATAATGCCAAAGAAAAGACCATGAATGATTTAAATTGGTATATGAAGAAGGCTTCGCCGTGGACTGCGGCTTGACTGACATCCTGCTAATGCAGTATCTAGATTAGCAGTTTTTAAGGAGGCAGCTAATATGAAACTAGTAAAACAGAAAAGGTTGCTCCCAGGATTGGGAGGTGGTGGCGGCAGGTGGGGCGGGAGGGTGGTAGTGAGGGCTGTTGTTCCATTTCATTTGTTATCCAGGGAGGACCAACAATTTGGGGATTGGAGGCACGACACGATGACATAATTGCCTGGCCCTCACCACCGAGGGTATGTTTCCGCTGATAAATTACACATTTGAAATGGGGTGAGCGGGATTGTTAGCGGGACCGCTAGCGGGGCCGCAGTTCAGTCAGGGAGACCCACCTGCGGTGGGCAGATCCCCGTGTCTGGAACATGAAAGTTAGTTAGTATCTTTTTCTGACATGCAACTCCAGGAAGAAACTGGAGCAGGGTGGTGAGGGAACTACTTTATTTATTCCTTAATCTTCCCATTAGGAGCCACGGCTCCATCCCACTGTGAGCATGGCTTGGGCCTAGCAGAAGAGCTAAATCCCCTTTTAACCCGGGTGATAACAGGGAGGGAAATCCAAACCTAAGTCAGGTTTCCTTTGTGCCCATGAAACCTCGGATCTGCAAACCCAACCCGGCCAACCGCCCGATGGCCCTCCCCTCCCTCCCCAGCCTCCAGCTGAACCTTCCGGCCCCGCTGCGGCAGCCTGGACGACAGCGGCCTAGGAAATAAGCACCTTAGAAAGATGGATCGCCAATTCAAAACACAATTCCACCTTAAAATGCATTCACCTTCCAAATCTCATTCTTTAGAGGAGGGAGTGTTGTTAATTTAGTTGGTCATAACTAAATAGTTTCTAATCTGGAGCAGGAGGCTGCTGGGAATATTGGACAGTTTAAAGGTTAATCACCATCGCCTGGTTACACAAGTGAGGCAGAACTAATTCCTCCAAAGGCAAATGGCTTGCAGTTTTATCAGCAGTGCAGATTAGAAGTGTTAATATACAGAACAGAATGGACGCTTAAGGGCCGGTTTTCCCCTTATCGGCAAACTTTGCAACAGAACTCAGCTCCCGCACAACCTCTGCACTTCTATAATAAGGCCCCTTATTTTGCCTCTCGAGCAGAACTATCAAACAATCCTGTCCAAACCACTGCCACCAAAATCAGGGTATTACAGACCACGGCTAATTGGAAGATCACTATAATGAAGGAAAAGATAAAATACTTTGGCTGTTGGCCTAAAATGTGGATCAACACAACATAGGAAGCTATCTTGCTATGTCACATTCTGAGAGATTTACATAAACAATAAACTCAATCCAACTGCCCCCCAAATACATCTTTGTTTACAGTAAATGCAACCTGAAGCCAGACGAGAGGAGGCGGGAGAGGTACTTTACATAGGCAATATGATTATGCCAGCAGTTTTGCAACTGTGCAGGGAAGCAGGGACTGTGTAGATTTCCTCTCTTGGAATCAGCAGGGAGAAAATGGTTTTTAATGTTCTCCATGCTTCCTATATCATAGATATTTAAATATTTGGACCACTCCATATGCTAAAACGCTGGTACCAGCCGCACAAATTGATGACCATATTTCTGCTAGGGCTGCAGGCGCCCTTCGGGGGGAGGAGAGGGGGCAGGGCAGGGGAGGTTGCCAGAGGCTGGGACCCAAGTGCTTTGGTGGGTTTTCCTTTGGTGACTGGAGGAGGATGCGGATGCAGGTGGGAGAGGGTGGTATTTTAAGAGAGCAAAATTAGAGACAACCCACCTAACTGAGGCGGGGAATGAAATGGGTCCTTGATGGGAAATCTTTTATTATAACAAAACCAAATATTCCAAACACACAAGGAAGAGACTTTTGGGGCTGCCAGGGGTGGGGAGGGGAGACTGGTGTGGACCAAAAGGAGGTCCACCCAGATGATAAGTTCTGGGGTCAGGTTTATCTTTTCCCAGGGTAGACCCAGCAGCCTGATGGGTCCATCTCCTAAGTATTATTCACTGACTCACCCTGGCTGCAGGCTCTCTCCTAGAGAGAGAAATCCTGGAGAGAAATCTTGCCTGAGCCCCGAGATGGCTGAAAAAGGGGTGTTCCTACCTATAGGCAATAGGCTTCTATAGTCCTGTTTTTCAATATCTCATTCCTTTATTGTGCAAGCTCCTCCCAGAAAGAGTCTCTTTTGTCTGAATAACCCACGGCGCCTGGAAGAGTGTTCCCTTTAGGTATTTCGTAATTTATACCAACTAACTAATGAGCTCAGTGCAGTTACCGAGCGTTGTAGAGCACACAGGCTGCCTATGGGGAACTAGCACGCTCACAGGGCAAGGCCAAGACTAGCACCTGAGGGTTAGTACACTCCAGGAGATAAATGGCTATGTGATAAAAGGGAAAATGTGACATGAAATTATGGTTTAATGTCAACCGTCTAGCGCTTTGGGAGTTGAGGAGGGTGGTTAAGGTGTTCAGGAGTCTTGAACTGGGTCTAGAATTCATTCAGTTTTAGTCATTTGTCCACTCAACAAACACTCACTCTGCTCCTACCATGTGCCTCGCTACGTTCTAGACACTGGCTGTGCAAAGACAAGAGAGCAGGGTTCTACCATCAAGATGCTCCCAGTGGAAGGTGGAAAAGAGGGACTGATACACCACCAAATGATCCAGTACATCAGGCCCTTGACACTCCCAGATTCAGCACGCTTTGACTCATGTTAGGGATCAGCGTTAAGGTCCATGATAGGCAGCCATCAGTGCTGAATGGTGGCTGCAGGGGCCTGTATATGGAGGGACACATCTGGCTGATGATAGGACTTGGCCAACTGGCAGTTAGCAAGCTGAGGAATGGGACAGTAATCGCGGGGAATGTGAGGCCCAGCGAGGATTTTTAAAGGGTGGGCAAATTCACAATGTGTTTACGTGGTAATAAGACCCAATCCGAAGAGAAAGGGGGGGAAATGGTGGGCAGGAGAGGAACACAATTAGGGGAACAGCATCCCCAGTCCTCTGAGGAGGAGGAATCCGGGACACTGTGGGAGGGAGGAAACACAACTCACCCCGGTTTGCCCGGGACTGGTTTGTACCTCCCAGGAAAACCTTCAGATCCAAGCAAGCTGAGATGGTTGGTCACCCAGAGGAGGAGGTGAGGGAGCAGGGGAGGCAGAGACGGTGACACAGATGTGGGTGGATTGGTTGATTGGTGACAGGATAAAAAGGTGGTTCTCTTTTGATGTTTCTATTTTTTTTCCCAGTGAAATAAAGAGAATTGTATTAGCTGAGAGTAATGAGAACAAGAGAAGGGGGTTGAAGGTTTGGGGAGAGGGGCGAAGGGGGGAATAGTCATCTGGAAGAGGAGAGCACAGTGGGGAAAGTTAGGACTTCTGGACAGTGCTGCGTGCCCGGCTTGAGATCTGCTGTGATAAACAGAAAGCGAGACCAGTCCGTCTGCTCTTCTCCCGCCAGGTTCAGCTGTCGAGGGGCAGGGGCCATGAAGGAGGGGGTGGCATTTACGTGGAGCGTTCGATCCTGGGTGGGGAAACTGAGGACTGACAGTGAAGCGAAATTCATGCCGGAGCTGAGGCAAAGGCTGGCGAACCTGCTTCCCAATGTAATGCTTTCTGTTTGCCAGGAATCAGCACTCAGGTCTCACTGGCCCCTTGGCCAAAGGGGTTTCCATGATCTTCAGAAAAGCTGCCTCCTGTGCCTGTAGGGCCCAGCGTGGGTGAGCTGACAGGCTGTGGGCAGCAGGGAAGAGGAAGGCTCAAATGGGCCGTCCAGGATCCAGGAATGTCCAATTGGCAGACGGGGACCACAGGCAGGAGTACCTGGGGGACATATCCCTCATGATAGGAACTGTGGTCTGCCAAGGGATTTAGTCTCATGTGCCCGTGGAAGCTTCCCAATCTATAATTATAGCATTTCATTCTTCAGCCTGGAGCAGAGACGATGAGACAGTGGCCTGCTCCGTCTCTGCTGTTCCCAGCCCAGCCAGCACTTCCCTTGGATTCTTTCTCTGAACTCTTTAGCACAGGCATGGTCACTTCTTGTATCTCTTGTTGGGAGAAAGGGCTCAGAGACCCCAACAGGCATCAGAAGAAGCACCCTGAACAAGAGAAGTTTAGGCTTTACCTCAGGGGAGCCAGGGTAGTTGAATAGAACACATGTAATGAGTCTACCGGTGTCAGCTGAGCCCCTTGTGTGTACGTGGCTCTGCGCTGGGGGCCACAGGAGACACAAAGAGGAACAGAAGTTCACAGTCCACCACACCAGGGGCTGGGAGGGCCGAGGAGGGTTTTCCGGGTCTGTTGAGAACAGAGCGCAAGAGAGAGGCTGGAAGCCACTTCACCTGGGCGGGCTGAGTCATGGTCAAAACTCCCAGCATTGGCTCCCTAGGTTCATCTGTGCATATATTGCTGCCATGAGCACCGATGAATCCAGACATGGATTTTAGTTATTCTCCACCTGAGGTCTCCAAAGAGGCCAGTGAAACTCTTAGCACTGGGCATGCAGAAGTATTTCAATATTTTAAAAGTTGAAATCATATATTTAACCACCATAAGCAGGGTAGATTTCAAGTGTCTTTCCCTTTGGCTAGAATACAGCAACTCCACATGGCATTTCTTGGTGGTGAGAAGCTTGATGGGCAGTTCAGTGTCTCTAACCACCATGTGAAATAGTTACTTCAAATGCCATTTGTTCGATGGGCAGCATCTCTTAAAATATCATGCTCAGGGGAGGATCTAATAAAAAGGAGACAGAAGTTAGGAAAGCAATCATCTGCCTATATGGCCTCTTGTCTAAGCTATTTTTTTGACCCAACGTTACAAGTAGAAGGTTTGGTGCCATGTTAACGAGGCAAATGATTCCTTAGCACTTTTATGTAAGTCAGTGCAATTTACACACGTGTATCCACTTCATTTCCAGCTCAGACACCTCCCGACTCCTCACCAGCTCAGCTGACCGCCTGGGACCTAGAACTTGACTTCCCGTACTGGGGATGGCCATGGATGCTCTCCCATTGAAAGTTGACGGCTACCTGTGCTCACGTGTGCACAGTGATGAACGTCTCCGGGCCCTGCCTGGTGTTCACTCCTCTCTCCTCGACTGAATCCCTTCCCACAAGCTCAGCCTCAGAAAGGACCAAGTTCCCATCATAGTAGGCAGACTTGCAGAGTCGGAGAAAGCCACACTTCCTATTCACCCATGACAGACTCTTGGAACTGGGCTTCCTCCCTGATTCTACAATTCTTTCATCAGATATTTATTAAGTAGAAGATGCCAGGCACTGTGCTAGGTGCTATGGCTACAAAAATTAATAAGTAATTATCCTTTCTTCCCACAAAGAGTTCTCATTGCTCACACGTAAACAATGAAACCACCATTGTGGTATAAGTTCTAAGACACAAAAAGGCTGTGACACTCCTTCTGGAGAAAATATGTGTATTAGAGAAGCTTTATCAAGGTATGAGTTATAGCGCTGTTGGCCTTGACTCCAAGGTTAATGAATCACCAATATATATTGAATAAGGTATGTTTAAACAGAAACACACATAAAACAAGGTTATGCATTGACCCATTCATGAAAATGTGGCCAGAGGTTTGCAGGAAAACAACCCGGTATTTTCCCTGGATTCAATGGTTCAGTATTTGCTAATTCTGTGATCAGGTGACTTTACAGATCATAACTACTGGCCAATATCAAGAATTGACTATAAATAGGATAAGGGATTTGTGGAGTTAAAGGGAGGCACCAGGCACTCTGGAGCGGGAGTCCTCCAAACTGTGCAGGTCTGACAATAACTACCCCTTTCAGTAAAGATTCAAATTGTGTGGGGGCTTTTGGAAACACTTCTCTATTGATTTTTTTGGAAAGATGTTATTTTCCTGTCTTTAAAGCAAAGGCCCAAGATCTTGGCCTGTCCTGGCCTTCAGTTCTGGATATAGGCTCCTTCTGGGTGGATCTCTGTCCAGGATTTTCCAAACTAGAACCCTGCTCTGACTCGGTTATTTCCCTCTGCCTTCCTGCCCTTTCTTGTCTCTCAGCCCAGGGACCCAGTTCTCTGCCTATTTCCTGTTCAGACGCCAATTGCTTGTCTGCCCAAGCTTCCGTGGGTAACTGGCCCTGATTTCATGTTCCCCCAGGGGCTTGTTCCACTCAACAGGGCATATCCACTGGCAAACTCTAGCTCTCTCAAGTTGCCCCACCCTGCCACCATGGCTAGGGTCATGGGTTGCATCAGAGCTCATTGGCTGCAATGAACATAAATTTCACTGAAAGAGAAGGATGCTTGATAAAAGATGTGGAAGCATCTTCTAGAAATAAAGTAAATTCAGGCCTCTTGGGAACTGACGCTGGCAATGAGAAGGCACAGGCAGCCAGGAAGATTCCCGGTCTCCCTCTGGCTTGCGTTCCGTCTCTATGCATCTGTCATTCCTTCTTTCCATTCTCCTCCCCTTCTTCCCCACTTTTTTTCATCCTTGCTTTCTCTCTCCTGCTCTGTCTTATTCTCTTTGCAGACCATTTTGCTCTGCTCCCTCTGACCACTCCTCTCCTCTGATTCTGGCTCGCATGAAGCTTGGCTTTGCCCTGCCATTAATTCCAGAGCCCACTGTACATGGTTATCTCCAATGCCTGCTCCCAAATACAATTAGTTTGCATAAGGAAGGGAGAATCTGATTGGCTGAGCTCCCTAGCGCACGCGGGCTCCTCTTACATCAGATGTCCACCCCTGACTCACTCAGCTGCAGCTGGAAGGGGAGGAGGACATAAGACAAGTCATGGCCATCTACACCTGCTCCTTTTTGGAGGGTAGGCTGTCCTGTGGGCAGAAATCAGTTCCCAGAAAAGGGGACAGAATCCCAAAATATGTTACCTGTAGTCATTTCATCATTCAGGCCATGTTCTGAAGTCTAAGAAAATGTTCCAATGGATACTAGGAATTCTTATTTATTCTTCCATGTGGCCTCATTGTCCAATGGAGAGAATTTGCAAGTCATTTATAAAATTTAATCTTGTGCTCTAGGACTGTGTTCTGGGAACAGAAATTAAGCCCTCTGGCTCAACCCCTCTTCTTCTGTCTGATCCCCCCACTGTCTTTCATCTGTACTTTAGGAGGACAGACAGAATTGACCGCCAAGGACCACTGTCTCCTTCAGGGAAGGCTCAAGTGGCCTGAGAGTTTCCCAGGGAGCTGTTTCAGAAGTCCTACTGCACAGCACGGGTCAGTGGAGGGAGTTGGAGGGACAGGCTGTGCTCATGCACAGGTAGCAAGAGGACTTTCCAAAGGTTCTCCATGTGAAGGCACATGAATCTCAGAGACCAGAGGTGGTCTGGATTCAAGGTAGGGATGAATGAGGTCATGTTTCAGGCCGGCCTTCAGTTCTTCCTTCCTATCGGGCACTGACTTGTTGGGGAGGGAAAAAC
Source organism: Suricata suricatta (assembly GCF_006229205.1). Lineage (NCBI taxonomy): Eukaryota > Metazoa > Chordata > Mammalia > Carnivora > Herpestidae > Suricata > Suricata suricatta. The sequence continues at coordinate 91,755,649 of NC_043703.1, read as the reverse complement.
ACCTTCCCCCTGACCCCCTGCTGCTATGTTTCTGCCTCTTTCTGCGGAGAGGACAGACCTTCGCAGTCTTTTTCCTGCCCTGATGTGTGTTGGGGGAACATTCACACTCCCCTTTATAGGTTCTGTCCCCATGGGAGGAGGGGAGAATCTTGGAGCCTAATGGTCACCGCACATGAAAAGTTCGCGAACACTTTGCCCGCTTCCTCTTCTACTTCTTGCTCCACATCACCACGGCCCTGGGGCCTCGTAACCCAGCCAGCTTATCAGTTGGGCATTGGAGACACTGACACATTCACACTTTTGTCTTGCTCTCTTATCTACAAATATGCTTCAAGTTGGCCTTCCTGGCACTGCCTCCTTAGGTTCTGGGGTTAAACAAGGCAGATTTGGGAAAGTGAAACAGTTGCCACTTTGACCTGAAGCCTAGACCATCTTCTCCAGCCCTGATTTCTATCAGAGCCCTGCTTCGGGGCTGTCCAGTGTTGTCCCAGAGACTCTTTAAAGGTGTATTTTGTTTCACAATTGGCTACTGATCTTTGAGCTGCTACTCAATCCATCAGCCTCTCCGAGAAGGTCAGACAGAGAAAGACAAATACCGTATGATCTCACCTACACGTAGAGAGTAAATACTAAAAGTTCTCATCACACACAGACACACATGCACACACACATAGGTAACTATGTGAGGTGATGGATGTTAACTAAACTTACTGTGGTGATCATTTTGCAACATAAACATATATCAGATCATTATGGTGTCCACCTGAAACTAAAACAATGTTATGTGTCAATTGTATTTCAATAAAATTGGGAGAAAAAAAATCTTGGAGGAGGGAGAAGGCATTTACTCCAATATGCTTAGGACACCCAGAATCTAAAAGTAACAATTTGTTTCACTCAATGATTTTATCCTTCATGCTACCTAAATTTCCACAAGTAAAAAGGTGGGGTGCCTTAGAGACTTCTGTCTTCATTCTTCCATGATGGAGGAATGAGAAAGTTAAAAGGCAGGCACTGGGGTAAAAAGGTTTTGTTTTATGATTAAAATTTTTAATTTATTTTTATTTTTTTAAACATTTATTTATTATTGAGAGACAGAGCAGGAGCATGGGAGGGGCAGAGAGAGGGGGAAGCACAGAATCCAAAGCAGGCTCCAGGCTCCGAGCCATCAGCACAGAGCCCAGTGCAGGGCTTGAACTCACAAACTGCAAGATCATGGCCTGAGGCGAAGTCAGACGCTCAACCAACTGAGCCACCCAGGCGACCCTGTGATTAAAATTTTCTAAAATGTTGACTTCATCAGAAGATTTCTCTGCTGTGACATCAGACAAATTTGGATTATGTAGTTTATTCTCTTTTACCCACCTCCTGTCCTCACGTTGCCTGGGCAGCATGCGGACCCAGGGGGGCCTCCTCTTGAAGGCAGTTGGGCAAGTGATTTCAGAGCCCCTGCCCTGGTGGGCCTTTCTCTTTCTAGGGGAAAGAGAAGAGGACCTCTGAGACTCTAAATGTACCTGTAGGGCCTTCTAGAGTTGGGTTAGACCCTCTGCCTGAGCTGCTCATGCTGCGTTAGAAGATTGTGTCTCCTGGTGATCTTGCAGATTAGTGGAACAATGAGAAATAGTCCATCCAGAACCTGACCATTAGCAGACCCATCCTTGGCTCACCTACAGCCATACACCCAGTTTCCCTCACCTGGGCCTTTAAAAAATCTGCACAAGTGTATACTACTCATTATATAAATTTAGAAAATGCACATAAACAAAAAGAAAACAAGCACCTGAAACCCCACATGCTGGATGGACACAGTCAACACTCTGATGTATATTCTTTCAGATTATTTCCATGCACATGTGTGATGTTTATCTATCCAAAAAAAAAAAAAAGTGGGGCACCTGGGTGGCTCAGTTGGTTAAGTGTCTGGCTTTGACTCAGGTCATGATCTCACAGTTCGTGAGTTTGAGCCCCATGTCAGGCTCTGTGCTGACAGCTAGCTCAGAGCCTAGAGCCTGCTTCAGATTCTGTACCTCCCTCTCTCTCTGACCCTACCCTGCTCACACTATCTCTCTCTGTCTCTCAGAAATAAATAAAAAACATTTAAAAAATTAAGAAAAAAAAGGGAGTCATATTATACAATGCTCTTTTGTAACTTGCTATGTAAAATCTAATAATATAGGGGCATCAGGACAGGCTTAGTGGTTAAGAGTCTGACTCTTGGTTTCCGCTCAGGTCATGATCTCACAGTTGGTGGGACTGAGTCCCACATCAGGCTCTGTGCTGACAGTGCAGAGCCTGCTTGAGATTCTCTCTCTCTCACTCTCTTTCTGCCTCTTCCTTGTTCTTGAGCATGCTCCCGCTCATTCTCTCCCTCTCTCTCTCAATAAATAAATAAACTTTAAAAAATGTTTTAAAAAAAATCTAACAATATAGTGTGACTCTACGTCCCTAGTGCCATCCAAGGGTCAACAGCATCATTTTGAGTGGTTGTTCCCTCTCTGAGACAAGGTTGTACCGTCATTTCATAACCAAGCCCACCAGTGGCTGGTTAGGGTTTCTCCGGTGTTCCAATGCCGTTATAAACAGCAGTACAGTAAGCATCCTCGTGCGTTCCCCTTTGAACACTATTTGGTTATTTCCTGTGAATACATTCTTGGACACGCACTTGCCACAATAAACAGCATGTTCTGTTTAAAGCTTTTGTTGCATATTGCCAAATTAACTGCCCCCCACCAAAGGCAGCAGATTGACACTTCTACGGCTCCTTTCCACATACCCATGGCAACATTTGACCTCATACCTGCCCTTCTGAGCAGTGGTTGAATCACACGTGTATGGGAGAAAACGCACGTGGACAGTGGAATCGGCTCCATCCTAGCAAGTCATGGTGCTCCCTTGGATCTGAGCCTCTTTTGTCAAAGTATCTGATGGGCATAACAACCAGCAAGTCCTTCAGCAGCGTGGGCCTGGGACCATGGGCCTCCCCAGACCTGATCTGGCCCCCGAGGGGCTTTTCTCCTCACGGTGAGCAGGGCTCAGATTTAACGGCAGGGTGGGATCTGTGCTGCCATTTAGAGGGTCCCAGTGAGACTCTGCTGACTCCTAGCAGCCCGGAGTTCTTACCCTCGAGAAAGCAGAAGTCCCAACTCTGTGAGCCCCCACCTTTGACCTACCCCTCCTGTTCGCTTTGCCCTCCCCTGTGCTTTCTCTCCCAGCACCCCTGTCCATCTGGCCAGTCTCCTTTCTCACATTCATCATGCTCAGCCTGCCCCAGGGCCTTCTTGCAGGCTGGCAGGTGCACATTGGGCGGTTAATCCTGCCTCCTCCATGAAGACTTCTCTGATGGCTTCAGACTACACAGCACTTCACAGGCAGCACTGAGGGACTCGTTACTTGTGTTGCCAGAGTCTCTCATGAGTCTGCTCTGGAGGGGCCCTTCCCTCTCCTTCCCTTGTAGGCTGAGTGCCACATGCTCTGAGCCTAGAGCCACCCAGAGCTTCTCTGGTGCCCAAGGGGGTTATGTGTCCACCTTCCCTCTGGCTGTCAGCTCCTTTGGGCCAGACCTTTGCGTTTTTCTTTTTTGAACCTCTAGCATTTAGCACTGTGCCTGGCACTTATTAATTAAACAGATACAGATCGGGGTCAGGGAAAGAGTAAGGAAGGGAGAGGCTACAAAGTTAAAAGAAGCTTTGGTCATCTTACAGCAGTTATTTCCAAGGTTCACTAAAACAACAGTTCTCAAAGCGTGGTTTGGAGGCCCCTGGGGTCCCCAAGACCCCTTAGGATGACTCCGAGGTCAAAATTATTTTCAAAATACTGTCAAGATATTATTTGCCTTTTCCCCTCCCGTCTTCTCACATGGCACATCGGCGCTTTTCAGAAGCCACACAGTGTATGATGTCACAAAAGACTGAAGGCAGAAGCAGATGCAAGAATCCAGCTGTCCTCTGCTAAGCTACATGCTGAAAGGATTTGCAAAAATGCAAAACAATGCTACCCTTCTCGTTGATTTTTTTTTTGCTTTGAAAAATATAGCTATTTTTCATAAAAATATGTGGTGTGTGCTGACAGGTAATGGGCTAATATGGTGACTTCAAAAGTAAGTTAATAAATATTTTAAGCAGTTCTTAGTTTTAATTTCTAACGCAGTTAACAGCAATGGCTATAATCCACATAAACAAACGTTCTTGGGGGTCCCCAATAATTTTTAAGGCGGAAAAGAGGTGCAAGACCAAAAGGTTTCAGAATCGTTGCACTAGAACATGAGTATTAGTTCCTTGTCTGGTGGTCAGTGCCCTTTCCACCCACTACACACCCTCAGTTTCCACCCCTCACACACCCCCAGTTTCCGTCTCTTATTCCCGGAGCCTGTGATTGTGAATTTTGGCATTAGTCTTAGCTCCGTATAAACCACAGAGTGTGGCTCCCGGTGGCCCCCAGTGGCGGCATGTTAATGAAGACAGACCAGCTGCGTGAGGAAGGGAGCTGAGCAAGGGCCCCTGGGCATTCTTCCCTCCCCCCTGCAATGGCCAGCGGGCCTCCTCCCCCACTCTGCAGAAGTCCATGAGTCCCTCTTATCACCTCAGAAATTACTTGTCTCATTCCCCACAACTTGACCAATCCCACGACCAGCCCCTCTCAGCTCACAAGCCCTTTTCCGAAAGCAGGAGCTGAGAGAGAGCTTCTCGAGGCCCATCCTTCAGGATTAGCTGAGCCCCAATTTTCACTCTCCCTTGGAGATGCCAGGGGGAGTGGGAGGAGCGAGGAAGAAGGGCACGTCCTTCCCAGAAGGAAGCCGCAGGGCTGGGGGTCCTGTGCCCTTACCGCTAAACTGACACCGAATGGTACATGCACCACAGAATCCCCAGAACTGTCTGACTCGGGAAAATTGTCTCAAGGCCCAGAAGGAAGTATGATGCGTGCAGGCTGCTGTTGCCATGAGCAGGTGGAACAGCTCTCTGCTCAGGATCCAATCAATGAGAGCCTTTCGAGCACTAGAGGGTCACATCACAAAGGACTGGAGATTTTTCTGGAGGCTAAAGGGCAGGGGAAGAATTTAAGGGTAGAAATGGCGCCGCCACCCACATAAATAATAATAATGACGCTTAGGTTAGCTCAAGCGCCCTGATGTATTTCCCAACAACCACGCAGTGAAGCAAGTGCAATGTTAATATTTTCTCCACTTTCCAGGTGACGAAGCTGAAGCTTAGCAAGTTGAAGTCATGTGCTACCCACTAGGTGGTGGGGCTCGATTCTGGCCACAGAAGCCTTGCTCGGAAGCAGGGCTGTTGAGGGGGAAGCGTTCTGGAGAGATCTGAACAGGCAGCTGGTTCTCTTGGTGAAGTATCGCCCTCAGGAAAGGAAAGAAAGGCCCCCTTCTGCAAGCCACACTACCTGATGGGAAAAGATCTGCTTCACACTGCATGGGGTTGCAGTGACGTCATTTCTCAAGCAGTGCATCCAGGGGCCACACCGGGAAGTGTGGGCAGGCGAGGCCAACATTCCTGAAATCTTTCTTGGCAGGTTGGTGGTGACTGGGTGTCTGGTTACACTGGCTGTAAACGTCTTTCAGACCAGACTGTTGGGCGCACCGCCTGGAGTGGACCCTGGGCACCGGTACCACTGTGTGTGTGTGTGTGCGTGTGTGTGTGCGCGCGCGCGTGTGTGTTGGAGCCAATTCCAAATGCTTTCTGAGGAGCTACCTGGCAGAGCAGTGAGTGCCCCTGGGCTCACCTCCAGAGGAGGTGGGGTGGCTCTCTAGGAGGTGAGTCCCCAGGGCCTGCAGCCTCTGTAAGGGAACAGCCAGGCCTGGCCCCAGCTGGCCGCCATTGCCCCACAAGGAGAAGAAGACACTGAAGGTCCGGCCAGCGGCCCAGTCCCCATCGCACCTCCCATGTGTGTCCCGGGCTCTGCCAAGGGCACGAATCATTTGCATTTCTTTGCTTGCAAGATACGTGACCCCTCTACTCCTCCAGGGGCTTGGAAGCCGTCTCCTGGGCCAGGCCAGGTTGGCAGGGAGAGGGGCCTGCCCTGCAGCAGTGGGGCTGCTTTATGAATGGGCCTTGCCATTACGCCACTTAAAAAGTCTTGTCACTGGTTTGTGGCAAGGCTGTTGTGAGGAGGCCCACGTCCCTCGGCCAGACCAAAGGTGGCCCCCACCTTTCTCACCCTTACAGACAAGCTTAGGTAAAGAAGTACACAAATGTAGATCCCTAACGAACATCTTCTCCCCCAATCATACAAACACACACATGCACACATACACACGCACACACAGGTGTACACACATGCACACCTACGCCTTCAGGCTCCTGGCTTAGGCTTTCACCTGGGGACACTTGTGACCCTGTGAATTATATAACTGACCCGGCTCCTTTCTTTGCATTGGCCTTTACAAAGCTTAGAGATAAACTGAAGAACTTTGAAAATTCTGAAAAGCGCACACTCGAATACTACATCTGATACTTGCCATACAAAATTGACAAGTGTTACTATTTTGTTATATTCGTTTCAGGTCTATAAAACATTACACTTAAGTTGAAATGCCCATTGTCTCCCTCTTGGATTGTTCCCTATTCCCAATCAGAGTGGGAGCCAAATCCTAAATTTAGTTCAGATCTTCCTTTTTGAAATTGCAATAAACATTTGTATGTGTTCCTAGAAAGTTGCAGGCAGACCTATTTTTTATGAAGTTTATAGATGGCTCACACAGCACGTGTCATTCCTACAATGTGCTTTTTTCATGTAATGTATGTTGTGATGATTTCTTCTCACTTTTTCTGTGTATTCTTGACTGTATTTCACGGTTCTTTCCTGGCCATCACATATCCTTTTAGAAACAAGGCAGTGTTTGGGGCACCTGGGTGGCTCAGTCAGTTAAGTGTCTGACTTCGGCTCAGGTCATGATCTCACAGGTCTGTGGGTTTGAGCTCCACATCGGGCTCTGTGCTGACAGCTCAGAGCCTGGAGCCTGCTTCTGATTCTGTGTCTCCCTCTCTCTCTGCCCCTCCCCAGCTCACCTCACACTCTCTCTTTCTCTCTCTCTCTTAAAAATAAATAAGCATTAAAACATTTAAAAAAGAAAAGAAAGAAGGCGGTGCTCAAACAAGGAAGGGAATAATAAAATAATGACCTCTGGTATCATAGTTATTATCCTAAGTAAGAGCTGGTCCCCTCTCACCTGTCCTCACGGACACCTACAAACGTGGAAAAGGAGTCAAACCTGCCCGAGGAGACACTTGACCTGGATGTCAGGAAGCTTCCCTTCCACTCAAATAGGCATTTTCAGGAAGAAGTTTTCTCTGAGGTGGTTTTTGCTTCTTTTCTATGTAGAGACAAAGAAATGGATGAAATGAAGTGACCCATCGGATTTTCAATCAACTAACAGGTCTTGGAAGGGAGCTAGCGGGCCAGCTACCAGGCTAAGTGCTAGGGAAGATCAAAGACAGTGCCTGTGCCTTCCAGGGCTCTATAATCTTGGTGGGAAGAGAAGTCAGGTCACACGCAAGGTGGTGGGGATGCACGTGGGGCCGTGTGCAGGAGAGGGTAAGAGCAGGGAACCAGCTGCTTGGGTTTGAATCCAAGCTCTGCACTTCATAGCTCTATGCATTTACTCCATCTTCTCTTTGCCCCACTTCCTCATCTGTAAAATGTGAATAATAAGGTTGAGTGAGAATTAAATGTACTAATATACATACAGCTATGAATACAGTACCTGACCCTTAGCCAGCCCTGTATATGTATTTGTTAAATAAAAACAAGTGTTTCAATGGCACAGACCATGAGCTATAATGGTCCAGGACCATTGAGTATGTGTGTGTGGGGAGGTATTATGTGAAATGGCTTCACAAGGAGGGTATCAGAGAGAGTGTGATCAAAGGCCTGAGCAATTCAGATGTCTTAACCAGAAGACCTTCTGTGCTAACACAAGGTGTGTGTGGGCACAATAAAGAGAAAGGTCAGCCAGGACCGTGAGAGCACGTGAAGAGAATCGTGATATGGATAATGCATGGGGACGGGGAAGGGCTTGATGTCAGGACCAGAAGTTCAAGGTTTATCCTGTAAGGAGTAGGGAGCCCACAAAGGCTCCATAGAGCGATGGGACACACTCTCAGGACATATATCAATCAGGATGCACCGGCACCCCCACTTCTCAGTGGGGTACAACTGAGTTCATATGTTCTCTGCCGGTCAACTGAACCTTCACGTTGAGACCAGACCAAGGAAACAGCCTCTGTCTGGAACACGTCAGGGTTGTTGCCAAGGACAGAAAAAAGAAAGCACATGGCAAACTGTGTGCTGACTCTTAAAACTTCTGTGGGGAAGTGACACATGTGTCATTGGCCCCCGCAAGTCATACAGCCAAGCCTGCTGTCAATGGAGCTGGGACCCCGGTTTCCCAGGAAGGGGCAGCAAATATTTGTAACAATAATTTACCCCCACCAAGGGGAGTTTTAAGACCCTCCCTGATAGCATCAGACTGCTCGTGCTCTGAGAGTCCCTCCATCCCAGTAACATTGCATGCATGCGTTATGATGAATTTTTCTTTTACCAGGATGGTTTAGAATTTGCCTTGAAATCAATGAGGACCTCACCCCCACCTCAGGATGCCCCATTAGCCGATTAAAAGGAAACGGTTCCTCTAAGAACTGTTTTCCCCCCAAGCCTGAGAAATGAATATAATATTTCTGCCTCTGAGTTACTCAGGCATCTTGGTTGAGGTGAGCCTGTGTGTTCTCTGGCGTGCCTGGTCTTATAATTTTGTAGCCTGCTGCGATTTCTGGCCTATTGATTAATGGGTCTCTCTCTCTCCCCACCACAAGCGACCTTAATCTTTTCTTAATTGCCTTAATGGCTGTTCGGCTTCCCTCTTGTGCCTTCCCCCACAATGTTGTTGTTGCAAAGCTTTTGTGTCTTAACTTCATTCCCCAACCGCGGACTTCGCAGGAGCATGAAAGGTGAATTCTCTCTTTGTTTACCCTCTTTTCCTTGGTTTTCTCTTTTGCTTTCTTTCTTCTTCAGCTATTTTCACATTACTTAGCCAGCATGGGGCATTGTCGGAGGCACCTGGGCGCAAGTAGAAGAATAAACAAAAATATCATAAGGAAAGCCAATGCCAAGGTTCCCCTCCCCCACAGCAAACCCTGCACCCACTCCATTGGCATCTGGGCTAGGCACTGCCTCTCTCTCTCTGTCCCCTGCCCAGCAAGGCCCGTAGCAGGCAGGCTGCTCCTCCCCCATGCCCAGGGAGTCTGAAAGCCAGACTAAGGTTGGAGGGGCAGGCCCAGCTTTCACCTGACCTAGTTTGGGGTTCTCTCCCTCCTTAGGAATAGAATTCTGGGAGTTTCTTCAGATGTACTTCATTCATTCATTCATTCACAAACACTTATTAAATGCCTTCTGTGTACCTGACACTGTGCTAGGGATCATGGGAAAGTACAAATAAGGCATAGACCCTGAGCTCCAATCATTCGCATTTCAAACTAACTGAGGTTAAAGGGTAACTAACAAAGAAATGCCTCAGAAACTGGTCAGGGTGTTGGATGACAAATACTGTGGGAGTCTTGAGGTGCGAGGCCATGGTAGGTTGGGGATTTGAACAGACTGCCTGGAAGAGGTGGGCTTTTTAACATGGACCTTAAATGATGGGTGAGACACACAAAACAGACAAAAGAGAAGGCATTTCCAAAGGTGAGAGAAATGTAGGAGTTGGGGAGAGGGAAGCAGAAAAGTGCGAACCCTGACTTCTTTGCCGCCCAGGCCGCCATTGCCTAGGACAGTGGGTGTGGTAAGGGAACGCTTCGCTGTGTGCACCAATGCCTGGGTCTGCTTGCACTTGTGGGAGACCCTTTTCCCCTTTGATTCTTCGCTCTTAGGAGAGGAGAAGGCTGATAGAAATGGTTAATGGGTGCCATTTTGAAGGAGAGAGAAGGAGAAAAAGGATATTCTCATTCAACTAGTACTCAGAAAACAAAATTTCTGGAATCTTCTTAGGTGGCGCTACAAAGTCTGAAAGGATTCACATGGAGTCCATGCCCTCCATATGACCTCAGGCCATGCATGGCCTTCGTACCAGGACTGTTGGATATCAAGGCTACATTTCAGCATCTCATCATGTCCCGGTTGGTCACCAGGCATCCTGAACTGCTTCCTGATAGACTCCTCAGGTGTCAGTGAACCCCTGGGGAGGAGCAAGGGTCCTTTCCTGTATAAGAATAGACAGGACCCAGGAGCCTGATAAGGCATCAGAGCCAAACTGCTTGACACTGTTGGTGCCAAAGGACACACCTCTACACTAATTTCAAACTCTTAGAGGAGGCAGAGAAAGACCATTTATTGAGCATTTATGTCAGTAAATTAAGGGGGTCATACAATGTGTGATTAAGAGTTTATCTCTGGGATCAGACCAAATTCAAATCCAACTCGTCAAATCTGCCTCTTCCCAGTTAGGTGATCCTGACTGGGTTCTATAATCTCTCTTCTTTTCCCAAAATGTCTTAATTTAATTATGAAATATCTCAAAGAAATATAAAACAAGCACTTATAGGGGCACCTGGGTGGCTCAGTCAGTTAAGCTAAGCGTCCAACTTCAGCTCAGGTCATGCTCTTGTGGTTCAGGAGTTCAGGCCCCGTATCAGGCTCTGGGCTGACAGCTTAGAGCCTGGAGCCTGCTTCAGAATCTGTGTCTCCCTCTGTCTCTGCCCCTCACCTGCTCACACTTTGCCTCTCAAAAATGAATAAACATTGAAAAAAACAAGCACTTACATATAATCTTTACATTTATATGTCACAGGTACCCATATATTAATCACTAACATTAAAGACCTAAACATTGTGTCATATTTACCCCATATAATAATTTTTTAAAAGAAGAAATGAAATGTTAACAATTAGTTTAAACTATATTCTTTCCTCTACTAAGGAAACAAGTGTCCTGAAATTGTTTATAATTCCAGTGCATTTTAAAACTTTCACTCCCTACCTTAGTAACTCTGAATCATAAATGCTGTAATAATACCTATTGCTTAAAATTTTACATGATAGGTAGCATATTTTATGGATTCTTTTGAAAATTCCTTTTTCTGCATTCGACATTGCATTCTGGGATTGACCTTTGTTGACGCCTGTGTGATGGCTGTATGGTATTCTTTTTGTAAAATTTTTTAAATGTTTTCTTAAATTTATTTTTGAGAGAGAGAGACAGACAGAAAGAATGTGAGCAGGGGGAGGGACAGAGAGAGAGGGAGACACATTCCAAAGCAGGCTCCAGGCTCTGAGCTGTCGGCACAGAGCCCGAGGTGGGGCTCAAACACAGGAACCACGAGGTCATGACCTGAGCCAAAGTCAGACACTTAACCAACTGCACCACCCAGGCGTGCCTATGGTATTCTGCTCTAAGAGTGAGCTACTGTTCTATTTCCCCACCTCCCAGAGCAGGGGCCAGTGACCTTCCTCTGTAAAGGGCCAGACAGTAAGTGTTTTAGGCCATATGATCTCTTCGATGATTTAACTCTGCCATTGGAGAGGGAATGCAGCCATAGATACTATGAGTTTGGCTGTGCCACAATAAAAAATTTATTTCAAATAATTTTTTAAAATAAGACTTTGTTTTTTAGAGCAGTGTAAGGTTCACAGCAAAACTGAGGGAGAGGTATGGTGATTTCCCGTATATTCCGATATATTTTCCCATATATCTTCCACACATGCATAACTTCCCCCATTACTAACATCTCCCTACAGAGTAGTACATTTGTGACAACTGGTAAACCTACATTGACATGTAATGATCACCCAGAATCCATAGCTTACATTAGGGCTTACTCCTGGTACTGTACATTCGATGGGTTTGGACAGATGTATAATGGCATGTGTCTGCCATTATGGTACCATACAGAGTACTTTCACTGCCCCCCAAATCCTCTGAGCTCTGCCTCTGTGCTCTCCCTAGTCCCTACCCCACCCCTGGCACCACTGAGCTTTCTCCTCATTGTTATGCCTTTTCCAGAACGCCATACAGTTGGAATCCTACGGTACGTAGCCTTTTCAGATTTGCTTCTTCCACTTAGTATATGCATTTAGGCTTCCTCTATGTTTTTCATGGCTGAGTAGCTCATTTACTTTTAGTGCGGAATAATATTCCATTGTCTGGTGGCTCTATAGTTTATTTATCCATCAGCCACTGCAGGATGCCTTAGCTGCTTTCATGTTCCGACAGTTATGAATAAAGCTGCTAGAAACATCTGTGTGCCGGTTTTTGCATGGACATAAGTTTCAATCAGACTTTTCATGTGTCACAAAATATTCTTCTTTTTCTTTTTTTCAACCATTTAAAAAGGTTCAAAGCACTCTTGGCTTGCAGGTGGCAGGCCAGATTCCACCTAGAGACTGGTGAGCCATTTCCACTCTTCTCCTGTGACAAATAAACAGTGCTGCCATGTTCATTCCTGCAAACACTTCCCTGAGGACTATCCGAGCATTTCTCCAAGCTGGACACTGAGGTGTCGAATCGCTGTGGCCTGCGGCGTGCGTTTACAAGGCCACCCACCGGATATTGCCCGATTGCTGCAGTCATCAGACCCATTTACCTTCCTACAGGCACCACCTCTGTTCCCTCCCATTCTCACCAACGCTTCATGTTGTCAGACTTGAACTGTTTGGCCAAACCATGAGTGCAATGCGTGATATCTTACTCTTGTTTTAATTTGCAATTTCCTGAGAGGTGGAGGGAGGGGGTTTCCAAACGTTTATTGTCCAAGTTCCTTCCATCCTGACCTGTCCATTAATACCTGTTGCCCATTTTTCTGTTGGGTGGTTTATCATTTTGTTATTAATTTCTAGGGGTTCTTTACATGTTCTGGGTGATTACTTACACCTTCATAGCCCCAGTTTCCTCATCTGTGAGCGGGAACGTTAACAGTACCTACAGCATGGAGTTGCTGTAAAGATCAACATAAAGGAGTACTATATAATGGTCTTTGGCCTTATCACAAAGAGTAAGGGTAAGCTGGACATCGTGGTCCCCAGAATCCCTCCAGGGAGATCCCTGTATCTGCTTGGAGGAAATGTTATGCTAAACAACATGGTAGGGAGGATAAAGCAGGAGAGCAATGGAGTGTCAAAGGACAAAGTGCTAGATCTGCGTGACCACTGAGAGGAGGGAAAGAGAGGCTGCTGAGGGTCAAGGGGAGCACGGGGCTGAGGGTGGGGTGGCACCGGGTCAGGGGAAGGCAACAAAGAAACCTCTTACAGAGACATTGGAAGAGAATAAAATCTCAGAGGACTTTTTTTCTGGTTGTGAAGTGTGTAGTTTAACTTCCCTCCTGTGTTTCTCCCCCGGAAAGTCTCCATTGCTCACAAACGATGTTTGTAAGTGGACTCTTTCGTGCCCAGAAGAGGTCCCAGTGCGTGCACTTGGATCTATGGGGATGAGAACAGCTAGTACGGGGTCACCACAGCCACTGAGTCTGAGAGCTGACAGCCCAGAAGCTGTTGGCCAGTTTTATGATGTCGGGTGCTGTACTCGGTCCTTTGTATGTATTACCTCATTTAATCCTGTCACTCAGCCTTAATATCATTCCATTTGACTTGAGGCACCTGAAGTTCATAGAGGCCAAGTAACAGCCAGGGCTCATGCAGTCAGCAAATAGTAGGGACAGGATTGCATCCTGGTACATCTGACTCAAAAACTTCTGTTCTTGAAGAGAGAGAGAGTTGGGAGAGGGAGACGGAGGGGAAAGAAGCAGGAGGGGAAAGAGGAGAGAGAAAGAGAGAGGGGGAGACGAAGAGCCAGCGACCACTGTCGATGCTTCTGAAAGCCCCATGTGGAAGGAAGGGAAGGCAGGGCCCACGCAGGAACCCCAGCTGCTCAAAGGTGGGACGGCCCAGCTCAGCCAACACAACGTGAGACCCCCAGTGATCTGAATTTCTCATCACAATGAGTAACCACAGTTATGCCCCCATGAACTATATGGGATACACTGATACTTAATCAGCACTTGCTGTTCTTCTGAAATCCAAGTTTGACTGGGGTCCGTGTGTCATCTGCCAATCTCCGAGGTGCGGCATCTCGGCCAGCGCCAGGAGAGACGCGCGGCAGCATCTAGAAAAAAGCACCAGAGCAGCATTTCCCTTCGCCTCCGAATGCCCGGGAATCCTCAAACAAACATGCCCTGGGTAGCAGCTGCCTCCTCTCAGAGCACCTGCTTCTGACTTTCTCAGCTATCAACCCTTCCAGCATGGCGGGAGCCAGCAGAGGTAGGGGATGGCAGGAAAAGCCCTCACCGCAGCATCCGAGCCCCCCATCAAGCCCTGACGGGAGCATGGACAGACTGGAGGGGTCGCCAAGTTTGCCTTTGGCACATCCCGCCTTCCATGTTGTCCCTTTCCCCGGCATCCCTTTACTAACCCAGGCTCCCTGAGGCTCCGAGCCTCCTGCCACAGCACGCTGAGGTGGCAGGGACGGAATGGGGGGCCCTTTCCCTAGGAGAACCTGCAACGGAAAGGAAGAGCCCGAGGAAGATATGCTCGAGCCAAGGGCAGGAAACCCAACTGGCAGGACGTCAGGCCTCATGACAAGTGTTGGAAGGAGACTGGGAGCAGAAGGGCCCTTTGGTACTCCCCGAAAGTTACCAGCTGTGCGACCACCTCTTCTGCCTGAATGAAAGCATACCGAAACACGAGTACGTAGTGTCACGTCTAACACAGGACTCCGGGCTGACCCAGAACTGTCTGGGGCTCACCCTGCTTCGGGCAGCTTCCTCCACGCTGGGGAGCAACAGGGGCTGAAAGGCTTTCTTTGCGCAGGCATCATCGGCACCGAGCACTGAAGTCTTTAGTCGCTCTCATTCTTGCTCGGCCTCCATCCTCTTCTTGAATGTCCCCACCCAGAAGGCAGAGAGTGCTGAGCCCTGCTGGGAAGCCAGCCCACAGAGAAGGCGCTGAGCTCCCAGAAGCCCAGGGCCAGACTCCCGCCGCATATACCTGTCCTTGGCTCATTGTTGCTCCCTCCTAGAAAGAGCACCAGGCCTCCCACCCTGGCCTTCCCACCTCTAAACAGCCTTCGAGTGCTGTTTCCATGACAACCAGAGGCATTGCTGTCGTTTCACACCTATAACGCGAATCTCCCTCCCTCCCAACATTTTGCCCCTCTGCCCAGGATTCCTGTCAAGACCGTCTGTGGTCACCCTGAGTACATGCAAGCTCTGCCTAACAGACTCCCCCCTCCGTCAGCGTCCAAGAAAATTACCCCCATGTTTTACTCAAAGACATCAGTGGAGGGCCTTCCCTTTGAATATGGAGGTGGGGTTTTTTTTGTTTGTTTTTTCAGATTTGTGATAAGTTTGAAATGTAACAAACAGGGTGTGGACCATTTGCAAAAACCTTTGGTAGAGCTGAGCCTATGATGGGAGCTTCAGAGATGTGAGGGGAGAACTTGGCCCAGAGGCCTGTATGTGGAGATGTGATTAGTCTTCAAGTAGGAGTTAATGGGGAGGCAGATCTCCAAATATTTCATACAGGGATTACAGCCAATTATCGGATTATACAAGAGGCCGTGCACTGGCTCCCCTCTGGCCATCCCCACATCGTCAACACACAAATGGCAAGGAAGAAGGGGACCCAGGAGAGAGGCCTGGGCGGACGGTAGCGAGGAGTGCAAACTCAGGGAGGAAGGGCCCGTCCACTCCCTCAGCTCAGCCTCCTTGTTCCAGCTCGGATTCTGCTCTCAGGAGTTTTTGGAGCTCCCCACCCATTCAGGTGCCCCCCCCAACCACAGGCTTGGTTTGTTAATAGCTGCCCCCGCACCCCCCATGCTAGTCCAGCTCTCTCTGCCCCATAGGTCACTGGCAAACAGCATTCCCAGCAAACCCACCCAACGCACCGACTTGGAAGAAATACAACTTTCCAGAAAGGGAAGAGAATGGAGAATTAGAAAACCTTATCATCTGATTTTTTTCAGAACTTTACAAAATAATCATATTGCATTGATCCTGTCTGAGAGGGTCCTGCCGGGGCGAGGAGGATGCCCAGATCCAGAAAGGGGACAGGCTTTTAGATTCAAGTTCCTAGATGCTTGGGATCAGGTTCATTCTCTGGGCCTTTCTGAGGGTTCAGAAGTCTCTAGATGATTTTTCTGCACCAACCAGGTGAGGTGGCCCTTCTGATGGGGCAAGGGCTGGGGGGCTTAACAGTCTCCATAAGCCCTGGCCTGCCATCTCCCCTCTAGACCCCCACTCTCAGCCCCTTCCTTGTTGACTGGATGGCCAGAGGGCAACTCACATATCAAGTCATATATATCCCATTAGTAGCAGTAATCAAACAATGAAATCTCTGTGGACCTCCTCTCCAGCATCTCCTGAAAGTAAAATTCTAAATTACAACCTAGGGTTACTTTTCCCCCATAGAACTCCTTCCTTCAGGGATAGGACAGGATGTGGCATCTGGGGATGAGGTCCCCATGGGGTGTTCTATTTCAGACTAAACCCTAGTGCTTGGGAAGTTTGGGGGATTTTGTGACACCTCTCACAGGGCAGGCTGATTTCCCCAGAACCACCTGGCCCTGTGTCAACCAGTTCCCACAAGGTTCCTTCAAGTGAGTGACAGCAGACATGAACCTGGGATTTTAGTTATGAGGCCAATTCTATTTCCTATTCTAGAGGGGAGCAGAGCTTTCAAAGAATAACTCAACCTGCATGGTGACACTGTACATTCCAGTCTCCCCAACCCAAAGTGTCTGCAAGCGTTTCCTCCGCCCTGCTCACTCTGGATTATTTCAGCTTGACTTTGGACGAGATCTGTCTGCCTGAGAATACAAAGTGCTAGACCCTCCGTTTCTGCAGTCTCCTCTGCTGGCCAGCTGGTGACAGAGATTTGCCTCTACTCTCTGAGCATCAGGGACACTGAGGACCTAGAAGGACACAGACTTTTCAATCCCTTAGCCCAAGAACTTCCCACGTTTGAGATGCCCGGTTTGGATGTTAAGTAACTCAGATATCTCTGGATTGTGGGACCTCTCTGCATTCCTCCCACTCTGCCCTTGGCTGGGGGGAGACCCCAAACTTCTGGAAGTGCCTCTGAGCTGCTCTGCAGCCCCAGTTCTCCACCGTATCTCTGCTCCTGGTCCCTCCATTCGCAATGTCTGCTATTCCCAAAGCCTCGGGCGAGCCGCCACCACCTTCTGCCCACCACCTCACCCTTCTTCCAACTTTGTGGCTTTTTACCAGTCTAGCAGCTTCTAAGTGTGAAAAGCTAATGTTTAAAAAAAAACTCTCCAAATCTGAAGACGTGTAAGTAACAGCATCCTGGCAAGATTGTACTAGGTGAGTTAGGGAAGCAGGAAGGAATGGATAAACCAGTACTTAGGGGGGAACCACACCAGCAAGTGAAAGAGTCTCAGGTCTTCTCTTGGTCCTCTCTTGCAGCCTCCACCTTCACCCCAGTTTGGTCTCAGCCTCCAGTTGCCCAGCCCCAGAGGATATCATCCTGAGCAACGGGGCAGTGGCATTTCTCCCCACCTGGGTCCCCTGTGCCTCCTTCATTCCAGAAAGTCTGAGGTACATCTCGTAAAGAGAATTGATCCCAGGGCTCTCACTCAGGTGAACTTGGATGGACCCTCAGGGACATTAGAGAGTATCTTCTGCCAGTGTCACAATTAAAAACGCTTTGAGGGGGGGGCCGCTTTGGTGGCTCAGTCGGTTGAGCAACCGGCTTCAGCTCAAGTGATCATCTCACAGTTTGCCAGTTCGAGCCCCACATCCGGCTCTCTGTTGTCAGTGCAGAGCCCGCTTTGGATTCTCTATCTCCCTCTCTCTGCCTCTCCCCAACTCACATGCATGCATACAGGCTCTCTTTCTCTCTTTCTTAAAAATAAACATTAAAAAAAAAACCAGGTTTCTGGGGAAACCAAGTCAAGTCTCCAATTAAGTCTCAGGCAGGAAGTTTTGGAAAATAGAACAAACTCAGAAGAACCTTCAGAAATATGAGTGTAATGAATTCCACGCATCAGGATAGTTAACCTACCAGTGAGTGAGACCCCTGTATGTCAGCCTTTGGGGACTGTCTCAGATGACCACGGGCACATACATGTCCAGGGTGAATGACTTGGGTGGCAGGGTTAGCCAAAGCCAGAGTAGAGCTGGAAATATTTTGATACCACAGCAGAGCTATCTGAGAGAATGCAGAAGCTACAATTTCAAATGGGAATGAAATTGCTGCCGGTGTAGGATTATTTCCATTCCAGAAAACAAATGCACCCATTTGCATTTTTAAGACTAAAAGATAGCAAGTCAGCTCTGGAAAACCTGTTTCCTATTCTCTCCTTAGCATTTCTGAGGAGTTCGGTTATAGGACAATAAGTGATAAGAAGTACTTAGTGACCAGTTTTACAATTTAGCAAATAAAGACACAGGACGCCCAGTTAAATGTCAATTACAGATATACAATGAATACTTTTTTAGTATGAGCATGTGGTACATTAAAGAAAAGCGCTCCTTGATTATCTGAAATTTAAATGTAACTGGGCATCCTGTATTCTATCTGACCACCCTCCCATCCACACATGGGTGAGTAAAAAGGAACAAGCCCCTGAGGCCCTTTTATTGCAAAATTCATTCGGTCCATGACTAGGTACCAAGCACCACTCTGTGCCTCGCACTGTTTTCCATGCTGGGGTAAGAAACCTAATGCCTGGCCTCAGGGAGCCTATAGTCCAGATGGGGAGGTAGATGACTATCAAAGCATCATGAGCAGGAATGTCCAGGGCTAGGAAAATCAGAGCGAGAAGTGACATTTCAGATAAGTGAGGGAGCAGAAGCCGCCATCAATACAGAAACCTCAGCTCCGCCTGCATGTCTAGGGCAAAATACGAAGGTACCAAGAGGCCCTCTTGGCCCCTCCCTCTCTTCATCTCCCTCTCCGTTAGGAACCCATTCATTCATGTATCCATTTAACTGAGTGTATATACTAGAGAGACAAAAATAACCATGACACAGCACCCTGAGGTTGACAGTCTAGGGGTCAAGAAACATGACTTAAGGTTCATTCTAGCTATGGGAATAAAGCAATGAGGCACCACTGTGTCACCCAGCATCAGAAAGCCTATGGGTACCATAGTCACATGATTTCGTGTTGAGGTGAAAGTCCCCATCGATGTGTTGAGTGACCCTGATCAAGTCACTGAGCCTCTCTGAACTTTGTTTTCTTGAATTGAATAAAGGTGATGTTCATCACTGTGTCTGTCTCCGTGCTCTGGGAAGCTAATGAAACAGCCAGCATTTGGTCAACCCTAAAGTGTCACATGAAAGTGTCATAAAAGTGATTTTTGTTTGACAAGTTCTCAAAAGTTAAACATAACGTTACCATATATGAGCCAACAAGTCTATACCTAGCTCTATACCTAGAGAATTGAAAGCAGGGACTCAGACTCTCATCATGAACAGACTGCCACCATGTTCATAGCGGCATTATTCACAGCAGCCAAAAGGTGGAAACAACCCAAATGTCCACCATAGAGAAATGGACAAGCAAATGTGATATATGCGTACAATGGAATAGTATTCAGCCTCAAAAAGGAGTGAAATTCTGATACCACATGGATGAAGTTTGAAAACGTGCTCAGTGAAATAAACCAGACTTTCATGGACAAATATCATATGATCCCACCTATATGAGGTATCTAGGGTAGTCAAATTTATAAAGACCCAAGGTGAATTCGAGGCTCCAAGGAGCAAGGGGAAGAGAGAGAGTTCTTGTTTAATGGATATGGGGTTTCTTTTTAGGATGATAAAGTAGGTCTAGAGGTGGTTGCATAGCATTGTGAATGCTTGTGGTACTTGATGCCACTGCACTGTACACTTAAAAAATAGTTTAAATGGTAAATTGTATATGTTTTTACAATTAAAGAAAAAACTCTTTCTCCAGAGAAGCCTGGAAAGGTCAAAGAGGGCATGAGAGAGGAGGTATTCCTTATACAGAATTGGACTGAGAGAGTGGAGGAAGAATCTCGAAGCAGGACAGACAGACACTACTGGAAAGGCAGGGCTCTTTATGAGCTTCCTAGGGCCAGGGCTCCAGTAGGTTGAGACGCTACACTGTCACCTGCTATGGAGCTGTCCTGCAGGTCAGGGAAGAAATGATGATACACAGAGTGGTGCGGGGGCAAAGGCTCCTGTGGGAAGTGGGTGGAATGTGTCTGTTGTGGCGCTGCTACCCCAGAAATCAAATCACTGGAGAAGCTGCATCTAGAGGATCCGGAGCTCAAAGAGCCTGAGGAGGCAGGTCACAGACAGTTGGGGAGGAGGAGCCAGAAGCTAACCAATGGCTGGAGAGGAGGGGCTAGAAACTGGCCAATGGCTGAAGAGGAGGAGCCAGAAGCTGACCAATGGATGGGAAGGAGGAACCGGAAGCTCTGTTAGCACCTTTGGGGAGGGGTTGGTTAGAGTCAAGGTGACTAGAGATGGAGGGAAGGGAACCTTATGCAGGACACATCCCTCAAGCCCTGGAAGAGTCATACAGGAAGGTTGGTTGGGCAAATAACCAAGTCAAGATGGGCTGAATCCAATCTAAGACGGCAACCACACCGAGCAGAGACATTTGTAGTTTATTCAGAATCCTTTCCAGGGATCCTGAGTGGAGACCCTGGGATCTGCTCTTGGATATTAACAGAGACTGGTCTTGTACTCAATTATTCTCTGGACAAGAAAGCAGAGATATCATTTCCTGAGATAAAAAAATTCAAGCGCTCCTTCCCTCCTCTGCACTCCTTGGAAGTTTTCCTCCGATTCATGGTCATTTCCAGCAAAATTATAAATTCAGTGAAGATAATTTCCTTCCTCCCATGTTGTCCTTCAAGCCTTCCACCCTCAGACAAGGGCTGAGGGTATCAGGCATTTTGCACCTTTTTGTGAATAGGAACTTGAGTGTTCCTTGTCCCAAAAGCATTTGCATCTTAGCCGGATCTATTGCTAAAAGATTTTGAACATCAGGGAGCAGACTGGCAAGATTTAGAGACAGGGTGGCCTTCCCAGCTCTCCCATCCCAAATCTCTCCTTCTTCAAGTCTAAGAGACATTCGTGATGCAGGGGTCCCTTCCGCTCACCTCTAGCAGACTGTCACCTCTTCCTTAAGTTAGCAGCAGCCATTGGCGAAACAGCAGGGTTTTCATTTAATAATAAAATATCCTAACAGCAAATAGAAAATTCTCTATAAATAGAGATCATGTAAGATGACAGTGGATTAACATTTTAATTAAACATGGCAATTCTAATCATTTTTATCATTATACATATACCCAACATTTTGACACATTTCAGGCGTAAATTGATGGTTCCAGTCCGATGGCGAATTGAAATAATTTTTCAGGTGATATTTGTAAGCGTTCGTGGCAGCAAGAGATGGTATTCAACAGTCAAAGCCACGGATTCTAGACATTCCCATTCAAAATACTAATCCTGAAGCCTCCCTCCCTCCTTCCAGAGAGAGCTTTCGAAAGTGCCTCCCCAGACATCACACACACGATCATACACTAAATTGATGCTTTATGATTTGCAAAACCCACACCAAAGGGTATTTTGTTTTCCCTGGTAGAATGTCAGATTCTGTTCTTTGGTTGAAAGGCATGGCAAGGAGGACAGACGTGTGTATTTGTCTTGGCAATTAATGATTTATTGAGCATGGAGGATGTGATTTAACATCACACCACTGCTGATGCTCACAGGGGACCACGCAAGTCTATTACTGTGGCTGTCACAGAAGGAATTTCGGTTCAGAACAGAGAAGTAACATGCCAAAAGGCACACGGCGAGAAAGTGGCATAACGGACAGTGGAACCCCAACAGTCAAGCTGTAAAAACTGGACCCTTCGACTTCCATCTTTCTTCCTTGCGAAGGAAACTGGGTACAGCCTTTGCTGAAAGGGGGCTCAATAAATCGCTGTTGATTTGTCATATTTTTCCTACATTCTCTGCCAAAGTAAACATTCCAAAGCTGTTAACTAACCTTAATGAGACACTTTCCTCGTCACACTTCCTCTGCGCCGACCCCCTCACCTCCCAGCCGCCACCATCACCGCCCACCCCACCCCACCCCCGTCCTCTTCAATATCAAAATACAGGTTGTATTTGAAGAAGAAATATTTTTTCAAGAAAAATATAAATATTTTAACAGATGGATCACGGTTTTTCTATACGGTGCAATTTTAACCTTTAAAGTCTAGTTTAGGCTCCATGCACTCTTGGTTTTGTGACCTTTATTATGACCCACATAACTGGACTGAGCCATTGGCCTTATGTCACAGTCATCATTTGCCTTCAAGGCCCCCTGAGAAACACAAAACTTTTCCAGCCAGGGGAAGCAATTGAGACGCCTGTAGAGCCTTCGCCAAGGAACTTCCATAGCTGCCCAAGCTGAAATGGGCTGAAAAACTCCACAGAGAAAGTTGCTTTGAAATGATAGACCTCCTCAGAGTAGACGCCCCTCTAAGTGGACATGCTAAACACGATATTCCAAGTTTTGAAAACTTTGGAACATGTCAGAGAAGAGGAAATCACTCTGAGAAAAATTGCACAGCAAATGGTCTCCATCTCATGTAGTTTGATGATACTAGTTGGTGTTGCTGAGAAATATCCGGCAATTCTTGATGATTTAGGATGCTAAGACCCTGTGGGGCTCCACAAAGTTTCTTAATAAAATCAGTAAGTATTCCCTGGCTAAAGTTGTTGCTTCCAGTAGCACATCTTTAATGAGTTTAAAAAAAAAAAAGTCTCGGGGCGCCTGGGTGGCTCAGTCGGTTAAGCGTCCAGCTTAGGCTCACGGCATGATCTCACATTCGTGCATTTGAGCTCTGCGTCGGGCTCTGTGCTGACAGCTCAGAGCCTGGAGCCTGCTTCAGTTTCTGTGTCTTCCTCTCTCTCTGACCCTCCCCTGCTCATGCTGTCTCTCTCTCTCTCAAAAATAATTAAAAAACATTAAAAAAATTTTTTTTTAAATGTCTCGAGGTCGTGATTGTTCCTTTTCATCTTTGTGACCCACAACAGGGCGTACCCAGTCACCACTTTTGGAAAATTCTGCTCCACAATGTTTGTTGAATGAATATTGATATTTAATAACTCTTCTGCAAAGACGACTCAACAGCTGGGGCAAATTATAACTAAAAAACAAACACACAGACACATTGTGAACAAACCAAGTGCCACTGAACCATCCACTTGGAAGTGGCTGATTTTGTGTTATGGAAATTTCACCTTAATAATAATTATACCAACAACAGAAATCAGGGAAGAGCAACCTGACAGCTTTCATTAAAATGCAACACGGCATACTCCCATATGTTCATAACAAATATGAAGTATTTATAACAAGTAGAAAGAGCCCACAAACATTTCTTATGAGGAGGAAAGGTAAAAAATTGTTATTAAATAGATACGATTGAAAGGTTCCAGCAGAATTTCCAGAAATTGTGATGCAAACAGTGTGAAATATTTGGGAGCACTCCTGGCTTGCTGGGGAGGATCTGGAGGGTTTTCAAGGGTCCTCCCTGGCTGCGGTCCTCAGCATGCTAGGGCAGGGTGGTGCTCCCACTTCCAGAATGAAGAAACCTTCGGTTTCTTCCCCATTCGAGAAATGTTCCAAATACGTAGAGAAATGTAGCCCCATCCCTACACGCCTGTTCTTTCGCCAACTTTAGCCTCAGTTCCAAATTCAAGGTGATCCTTCCAAGAACCTCGAACCTACAAATCATTTCAAAAACAAGGCTCCCCTTCTTAGATGGCAACGTGGCAAGCTTCTTTTTCTTAAGCAGTAAACGAAAAGCCTCTCATTTAAAAAGTTTTAGTCATCTCGATTCAGTAGGGCTACAAATATAAATGTAGCTTCCACTAGTTTAGGAAGCAGTATTTTCTGATCACAGACAAAACAGTTTTTTCCATCACAGGGCGGTTGATGGAGAGAAATGCTAAAGTGCTGAAGATGTGGCATGAGGTTTGCAAGCTCGATGTTTCTTGTAAAAGGCCAACGATTGCACACTTGTTTTCAAAAAGTTAACACATTTCGAGTAAGCTGCAGCTTGGAATCTTGTCTGTATCAGATTTTCCCTTCTGCTTTCTGATAAATCACAATGTGACAGACAGCCTGGGAGCCTTCCTCCCTCCTCCGTTTGGCTTGCTCATTAGGTCTTTAAAAGAAAATGCAAATCCTCATCTCTTCATTAACCCATCTTAGAAAATAACTCAGATGTTCCTAATTTCTCGTCTGATTTATCAGACCGGTCTCTGATAACTTTTGAAAGAAGTCTATTCAACATTCTCAAGGACAAAGGACACTTTATAGAAATAAATAAAAAGGAACCCCGACATGAGAAAACCGTTGAGCGGTTTGGGACATGTTGCTTGTTTGCTTCAGAATTATTTCTAGTTCGGTCCAAACCCACAAACGCCTTACACTGAAAATGTTTTATTCAAAAACTTCTCTGATATGATCTACGAAAATAACTAAAAAGACTCTCCATTTCACGCCACGTTATAGATGCCTGGCAGCATGAAGGAAATCAACAGTCTACTGTAACCTTTCCTTTAAAGGAAAATAACAATAAACACGGCAACATGATGGAGCCTGAAGGAATCAAAACACGTTTATTCTTAACTCCTGAAAAATCTTTTTACCATGTGATGTGTGTGCATGTGTGTGCGTGTACGTGTGTGTGTGTGTTAAACCTCTCTAAAATTAAGTCTTTTTTCACACACCAACACTAAGCTAAATCCTAGGGTCTTCTCAGAATGTCTCCCCTCGATCAGGTGGCTTTAAAAAGAATCCTATTTACCAAAATCATTATGACACTGTTTATTTTCCTCAGAGGGGGGCTGGAGGGAGGGCAGGACAGGAAAGAAAAGAAGGCTGGTGAGTTTTTGTAGAATAAGTGACCCTATCATGCAAATAAACAAGCGCTTTTCTTTCAGGATATATGTTATCAAAGACATCTCGGAGTCTGACAGCATTTCTCGGCTCCCCCCCACCCACCCCTGGCAGAAACAGAATTACTGACCCCACCAAAAGTAAAGAAGACCTTCCTCCTTCTGCTTAAGACGCAGGGAAAAGAAGGCAGGGAGGCTTGGGTGGGAATGATTTTTCTGAGCACTGCCCCAGACATGCTCTCAGCCATTTGACCAGACTCTGGGCACCTCCCTGTCCACCTTCTTCCCCTCAAACGAATCTCAGGGATGGACCCCATGCTCACGAGAATTCTACCACTTTACACTGTTTTCTTCTTAAAGTTCTCTGTATTTATAGGTCTCCAAGTTAGGGAAGGGGCAGGGAGGAGCTCTTCCTAACAAAGACAAACATGGTGTGCAATAACAAAGCAGAGAGAGCCGTATCTGTGTGAGTAGGGTGTGTGTGTGTGTGTGTGTGTGTGTGTGTGTGTGTGCGCGCGTGTGTGTGTGTGTGTGTGGCGTGGCGTGGAGGGGGGCAGGGAGGAGTAGGGGTCATGCTTGGTTTTGTTTTGCTTTCCCCCCAGAAGAAGAAATTGAAAGATAGGCCGCCCAGAGTTCCAAAGCAGTCAGTCAGTTTCTGGGGAGGTAAGTGATTTGGGGAAGAAAATGTTTGATCAACTCTCTGACTGTAAACTCAACCACCAGATTCTGGAGAGGACAGAGTCCAACACCTTCTTTAAAAGGGGGTGTCCAGTGTGTTCTTCTGCACCAACATCTCCTGTCCACGTCCACAAAGACCCAGAGACACACCTCAGGTGGGAGAGCATTGTCCACAGCCCCCTCCGGCCCCCATCCAGGGCGGGCTGGTCTCCTCAAGGTGGGTGCGGGGACAGTAGGGAACTTAGATGTGGGGCCGGGCAGTGGAGGCAGAGGAGGGCCCATGGGACTGGATCTTTCCTTCTTGGCGACTGCCTTCTCTTCTCTTCCACCTGCTTCCCTGCAGGGAGCCGGGTCTCTCCTCTGGCGGGGGCCTGTTGACTAATGAAACAGGGGAAGCACAGGTCAGCCATCAGGCAAATAATAAACATATTTGTGTTGCACATCTGTTAAGCCTGTTTAATGGGTCGTCCCTACATGTAAATGGGCTTCCTACCCCAGCCCCCATCGCTCCACCTGTATCAGCAACAATGCCTCGGCAAATTATCTTACCTTAATGAACTTAATCTTTAATTTCCCAGCTTGGCCCTGGTACTCAGCCTCCTAACAAAGGAAGTGGAACTGTTTGAGTCCACGTGAGCCGCCTTACTCCAGCAGCTAGGGAAACTTTACCCACGACAAGGATTTTTGCCCCTTGTGGAACTGTCAAAAGCAATAAATATTTTTCTTTTTATTCCATCATTAGACCCTCCTAAGAATGCCTCCCCATTGTCCACTGTAATTCCCAGAGCTCTCTGGGCAGGGGCGTCATTGTGGAAAATGAATCCTGAAGTGGTAACAACCCTGCCAAAGCAGCTACACTTTTTTTTTTTTTTTTTTTTTTTTTTTTTTTTTGCGAGGGCGTCACCGTTAGGAATGTGTCGCCTCACCATAGCCTGCTCGGCGAAAAGAGCACTTGTGTTTTTTAACACTGGGCTTTGAGAAGGATGCTCAAGTTAAAGCATTGTGGCCACTGTAAATAGATGCACTCAGCAGAATAGAGCTTCTTCATCCCTAATTAGGGAAGTAACTCTAGAAAGACAGAATGTCACTTGCTAGGCTGTGCGTATTGTTGAGTTTGTACTCGCCTCCACAATGTGAGGTAATTGGAGTTGTACCTTTTAGAAAGCTGCTAATTTCACATAGGAAGTGCTAACAAGACCTTTCTGGGCCATGTTTTCCTTCTTCCTTTTTAAGGAAGTTACAGACCTTCAGTAGTGGGAATGGCTGAGCCCTGGCCTGGCGGAGGAAACAGCAGTAATGAACCACTTCAGCCCGCGGTTAGAAAAAGGAGGCCTCATTTTGGAGTCCTGAGAATACTAAGCACAACAAAAGGTTCTGTTTAAGCTTGTTATCCAGGACATTCTTACAGGCTACACAGCTTTCCCTGCAATGACCCTCTCCAAACAAGTACATCAAGTTTGAGCAAATAGAAACACCCAACTTTCAAGGCTCAGAGTTATACTTTTCTTTACAAAGCCATTTATATAATGTAAGCTGCAATTAGCATGGGACAGAGCGAGGAGATTTAGGCTGGAAAGTTCTTTTCACAAAAGATAGAAATTAGTGGAATAAGTAACAGTTAAATATCGGCTTCAGATAACTAGTTGGAAAGGCCTTTTAAATCATTTACTAATAAAAAAAAATAAAATAAAATGATTTTGCCTCAGACCTTGCTCCGACCAAAGTGTGGTCTTTTAAATCACTGAACTGATTAATCTACTAATTTTAAATTATCCAGCAAGAATGGATCCGAGCAAAAAAAAAAAAAAAAAAAGTCCACACCCCCCAAATGAAAAGCACTACAGCTTTTAAGCCTGACAATTTCATCAAAATGTCCATAGGAATTACATAAAAAATTCAAACCGTAATGAAATAAATTGCTACTTACATTATGAAAAGTCTGCAAAAGCTTTTTATAGACTTCAAATGCAGAAGTTATATAAACTGCACAGTAAAAAGAATTAGAAATTGACCTTTACAGATCAAGGGCTAAAATTAACAGTCTTCAGGGGAAAAAAAAATTCCCAGTTCACAGTGGCTTTTAATGCCATTTTTTCCCCCCTACACTCATTTATCTAATAACCATGGCAAGGTTAGGATAAACAATGAACAGTATGTTTTCACATTTTCCACCTTTTGTGTCCTCCATATGAATTTCTAAAACACTTAGGAGAATAGATACATAAACCTGTGACCTTCAAATGAGCTTTCTGATACTCTCAACATTTTGAATAAAAAGATCAGAAAATGGAACCACTTTTACATAGTAATGAATTCCATTCTGTTGGGTAAACAAAGCTAAATTTTAAAACAGAGACCTGACATTTGTATAGCTCAAGAAGCTATTCTGTTCTCTTGGGGGTGGGCAGAGGGAGGGAGGGGACTTTGTCAGTATGAGCAAATGTACAATTCGCATAAAAAGGAGACAAATCCATTTGGCCGTGTTCAACAGAGAGCCACCGTTTCCAAGACAAGGACAACAAAAATGCCCAATTTTTATGACAATCCCCCCCCCCATGAACAATTGATCCATCCCACAGAAAAGGGGGGTTGACGGGGGAGGCCCATGCGGCCATTATGGAGCGGGCCCTTATTGACGGGAGCTTACAAGGGCCTCCAAAAGTTACTCCAATTTCCGTCGAGCTTTTGTGCGTCCCTTGTCCTGCCTGAAAGGCTCAGTTAGGTATTGTTGCAAAAAAAGTCTGCATCCACATTTGTTCCCCTCTAATTCATACTCGGCATTGTGAAGTTTTGCTATTCAGAGGCTGATTGGACAACAGCCCTGACAATGGCCAAGCGATTAGTCCCTCAGCATGGGCTGGGGTTGTGGGTATAAACCTAGGGATGGGGCTGGAATTCACTGGGGCATTCAGCTTCCTCTCGGGGCCTTCCTGAGAGGCCGTGCCTCCTTTGCTGCAGGTAATGCATTCCTTCAGACCCGGGAAACAGAATCCTTGTAATTAGCGTGTCCAGGACGGGGCAGGCCGCCCCCTCCCAGCAAGTCGGCCCTCGGGGGCCCTGAAGCTTTCTAAGGAGCTCAGCCCCTGAAATGCTCCAGCCTCGTCGAATTGAAAACTTTCTCGGGCGACTCGGCGGGCCTGAAAATCAGCGCACAGGGGAGGGGAGCAAGGGGAGGCGGCGATCGGCGCCACTTAACCCTTGGCACGCCGAGCCGCGCGGCCCCTTCCCGACTCCGGGCCGGCACCGCGCCCCGCGCCCCGCGGCTGAGCACGCCGCTCAGTGTACAGATGTCAGTCTGCTGATTTACATGTCAGTAACTGGAATTAATTTACATTTATTTTCCTATTGTTTTATATCATTTTATGACAATGTGCTGCATAATATAATTTAAATCTTTAAGGTACAACTAATTCTCTACCATTAATTTGTCAACATGATTACTGGATATGCCACCCGGAAAAGCAGGCTGCCTTGAAATATGTATAAGACGTTCTTGTGTTTTTTACGAAGGTTTATATTGGAAATGACAAAGATTTACGGAGGGTTTTTCCTTGGACTGTCTATAATCTTGTGAAAGCTACAATTTCGATGTAGTTCCCGCTTAAACGGAGGAATTCTGGATCTCGGTGCGGGAATACGACACGCGCGCAGCCCCCTTCCAGGAGAAATTCATTTAGGTGACGCGGGGTTCCCGCAGCTGCGACCGGAAATGAGCGGTGGCCCAGCCCTCGGGCGAAGAGGGGTCCCCGAGACGCCGCTGGGGAGGGGAGCACTGCCCCGGGCGCTCCGGGCGGTGGAACAGCGAGAACGCGGGCGGCGGGAACGGAAAGGAAAGGGCGGTGCCTGGGGGCGAAGCGTTTCTGGGCTGCCCTGACTTCGAGACCCCCCAACACCTCCCCTAACCCCCAGCCTCCTTCTTTCGCAGGCTGTCTGAGCCCAGCTTGAAAAAAAAATTGGTCCTTCCCTCCACGACCCAGGAGGACGCGCGCCTTACAGCCACCAGCCAAGTGATAACACCCAAACGTCTGCACCATTAAAATTAAAAAAGAAGCAGCACCCCAAACCTTATTAAACATTCAAATAGAAAAATTAAGATATTCTGGGCAAAAGAAGTGTTTAGACAAAGGCTGTCTGCTTCAATTTCCCCCGTTAAGCGGGGAGCTGGCTGTTCAGAGAGAGAGTGACGGTGAATTCCATAAATTAACTGAAAATCCCTCTTCTCCGTAGCCCAAGTTATCTCTCCGTTGCCTGCAGCTCTGATTTAGAATGGGAGCCGGCTTGTTTACCGGTTTAATTAATGCTCCTTTTCAAGCAGGGAGGAGGGGAAGGGAAATGAAGTGACTCCGCGATAAACAGGTGTAGCCCGGCCTTATAGCACAGCTCCCGGGGCCTGTGGCAGCCTCATCAGGCTTGGCTGGCCCTGGCCCCGCCAGCGAAAAAGGTAGATGGCCCAGTTGGAAACGCAGTAGGTGAGCATTATTTTAACCGCGAGCCTGTGATTGGAATGGCTTAAAGGGACAATCAGCACTTGGGGGTTTTCTTCTTCCTCCAGAATGCGTTCTGATTCTTTCCCGTTGCTGAGCGCAGATGAGACAGACCTTGAAGATTTAGGTCACAGGCCTTTTCCTCCTCTTCCTCCTCCTTTTCCTCAGCCTGCACCTCCAAATGTAAAGAGGCTCTTAAGGAGGAAACCTGGCTCCCGCAGCTCGCTGGGGACCGGCTTTCTGCTCTGAAAAATCCCTGGGCATTCTCTCTTTATTTACTTATTTCGGCTTTTAATTCCAAGAGCCTAATATCTGGGATTGGACTGTCCATGGCCTACGTGTTTCTGTGACCTTACAGATAACAGGGAAGCTTGGATGGAAAATGAAATTCAAGCGCCAGCTAATTTTAAAAACATAACCAAAAACTCATTCCCAAGGGGGTGGGGGAAATGGCAGTTTCTGGAAGCACAGGGCTGAACATGTGTTTAAATTAATAACTAGTCCTGGTATTTGCTAAACGATGGCTGTATCCGGGAGGGGGTGGAATTTTTAGTCCTGAAAAACAGCGGGTGCCCAGGGTGAGCATATATGTTTCATGACTTTAAGGCACCTGTCTGCTTTGCCTTCTGCCTTTCTTCGAGCCAGCGTCTTGGAGAAACAGAAGTGAAACCAGAAGCTGGGTCTGTCAGCCATGCTGGCCTTTTGGAGAAAAGAAAACAAAAGCTTTTTCTTTTTTCTTTTTTGTACCTTGCCGTTTATCCGATGCCTACTTGACACCTCCACGTATTATTGCCAATCCTTACAGCTTCCTTACAAGGTGGTTGTGCTCATCCCATTTTGGAGAAGGTTTTAGAGAATTTTAAGTGATTTTCCCAAGGCCATAAAACTAGTCAAGTGCCAGAGCAGGGATGAGAACGGGGGTCTTGCTGACCCTAAGGCCCTCACCTTTTTCACTCTCTGTGACGGAGCCATGATCCTCCATACCCTCTGTCCTGTGCCAACTGGGATCCCGTTCTAGACAGACACTGGTTATGTTCTTGCTTATAGAAGAGAGATTTCTGCCACCTGGGAAATTCCATTCCAAGTTCAGGTTCAGGTGTGTGGGGGCCCAACACATGTATAAGCACAGACGACTTTGCAGAATACAGATTTCTTTCTAGAAAGATCTCTAAACTGGAATTAGGATCTTTCCATTTCATCGCTGGTTCTACTACCCATTAATGTGTGATCCTAAGCAAGTCACCTTAGCTGAGTGAAAGTTCCTCATCTCTGATTGGCATTGCCTGCCTCACCG
>NC_043703.1:91722930-91724197 GCF_006229205.1 Suricata suricatta | reverse complement strand
GTCATGCTAAGCAAAATAAGTCAGGCAGAGAAGGACAGATACCATATGTTTTCACTCATAGGTCTAAGAGGAGAAACTTAACAGGGGACCACGGGGGAGGGGAAGGGGGAAAAGTGTTGGGGAGAGGGAGTGAGGCAAATCATGAGAGACTTTTGAATGCTGAAAACAAACAGGGCTGAGGGGGGAGGGGGGAAGGGAAGGGGGGTGATGGCCGTGGAGGGGGGCACTTGTGGGGAAGAGCACTGGGTGTTATATGGAAACCAACTTGACAATAAACTATTTTAAAAAAATAAAAATGTGGATTGAAGAGGTAGGGCCAGTACAGACGCTCGCCTGTGAGAAGCTGTGCCGCACAGTGTGGACGCCAGTACCAGGTGCAGGTTCAATGGATAGATCTGTTATTTGTGAAATTATGTGACCACATCACCCGTGTCAGTCTCCTCATCTGTGAAATGGGTCGGATGATTGGTATATATCAAGGACTTCGTGTACTGCTGGCATATAGTAACATTAGTCATTAACAAAATTTTAAATGATTATTAATGATCTCTGCCATCAAAATTATATTACTTTAAGATGCATTATAACTTTTAGAACTATTGTTAATATAGAGAAGATTTTCATGTTTAGAAATTAGGAGGTAGGGGCTCTTGTCCTTACTAAGGAGGAAAAAAAATCCCCCCTCTTGTATAGTGATTCATTTCTTTCAAAGCACATGCACAGATGGTCCTTCAAAAAAATTTTTTTTAAGTTTATTTATTTATTTTTGAGAGACAGGAGAGAGAGAGCGAGCGAGCAAGCAAATGGTGGAGAGGGGCAACGGGTGAGAGAGAGAATCCCAAGCAGGCTCCACACTGTGAGTACAACTCGGGGCTCAATTTCAGAACTGTGAGATCATGCCCTGAGGGGAAATCAAGAGTCAGACACTTAACTGTCTGAGCCACCCGGAGCCCCTAAGGTCATAATTAGCACCTGATGGCTCTAAGAAACCAGTCATGAAACTATACATTTGAACAGCTCCTCATAGTGATCAATGCATTTGAACTCATGCCAGCTCATTTTGGCCCCCGGTGAGGCAGGCAATGCCAATCAGAGATGAGGAACTTTCACTCAGCTAAGGTGACTTGCTTAGGATCACACATTAATGGGTAGTAGAACCAGCGATGAAATGGAAAGATCCTAATTCCAGTTTAGAGATCTTTCTAGAAAGAAATCTGTATTCTGCAAAGTCGTCTGTGCTTATACATGTGTTGGGCCCCCACACACC
>NC_043703.1:91617184-91722830 GCF_006229205.1 Suricata suricatta | reverse complement strand
GGCTGCACCAGTTTACATTCCCACCAACAGTGTAGGAGGGTGCCCGTCTCCCCACACCCTCACCAGCATCTATAGTCTCTTGATTTGTTCATTTTAGCCACTCTGACCGGTTCCAATCCACATTTTTAATGTGGCAAAAATGAAGCTCAGGGCGGTTCAGTGGTGCCGATCAGCACACAACTGCTTCATGGCAGAGCTAAAAGGAGAGCTTGTATCTCCTAATGCCCAGTTGCAGTTCTATTCATACATGATTGCTACTCACTTCGCCCAGACTTTAGGGCTCTCTGCAGAGACAGGCTGACTGGTTTGAATATTGGCCCCACCCCTGCCCCACCCCCACCCTGTAACCTCTCTGAACCTAAAATAGTAATGCCCACCTCATTGTTAGGCAGATTAAATGAAATAACACACAAAGAGATTTGGCACAGTTCCTGGCATAAAGTGCTCAATAAACCCTCCTCACATGTAAAATGTGGGGTCCAGTAAGAGAAGCATGAGCAGTGGGGAGGCCCTGACGTGGAGGTGGTTGTTGCTGTCAGTGAGTTGGTCCACGCTAAGTTGAAGGAAGAGACTAGCAAGGCTGGGAGGAGGCGCAGAGCCCTGGAAGAACTCTGAGACCAGCCCTTCAGACATTCGAGGACCTTCAGAAGTGAGTCCTGAGGACACCGGACCTGGAAATCAGCGACCAGCCTGAAGGACAAAGGGGAGGCACTGACTTGGGAAAACAGGAAGGGGGAAAAGAACAATCAAAAGGGATGGGAAAAGCATTTTAGGGAAGCCTGGAATAATAAAAATGGCTGCCTCAGCACTCAGCCATCATGGGTGCTGATCCCCGGAGACTTTGGCAACAGTGTTTCCCTCCATGGGGAGGAGCAAGGATGGGTTGACAGGAGACTGAATGCTGAGGAGGAGCTACAGAAATGCCTGGCTGACAGGAACATCGTCTCTCCATGTCAAGGCCTCTGTGGGCCTTTGTCTTCCTCCGTTTCCTCACCTCCCCAGCAAAATTTCCCAACTGCCCAACTTGGGTATTGACGGGATCGAAAGAGTTATTGATGTAAATGTAAACCAGACATGTCGAATAAGTTTAAGCTATTGTTATCTTGTCTGGAGAGAGAGCAAGGAATATTAAGAGAGGAATTTTATTATTATTGAAAATTTCAAACATTTACTAAAGGAGAGGAGTATGATGAACTCCCATGAACCATCATGCAGCTTCGACCGTTATCAATTTATAGCCAATATTGTTTCATCCTTCCCCACCTTCCCCCAGCCCATATCAGACTACACTGAAGCAGATCCCACATATCATATCATCTGTAAACATTTCAGAATATATATTTTTTAAGTTTATTAATTTATTTGAGAGAGTGTGTGGAAGCAGGGGAGGGGCAGAGAGAGAAGGAGAGAGAGAACACCAGGCAGGCTCCACACTCTCAGCACAGAGCCCTACTCCGGGCTTGAACTCACAAACCATGAGCTGGTCACCTGAGCTGAAATCGGATGCTTAACTGACTAAGCCACCCAGGTGCCCCTTAGAATACATCTCTATGAGATAAAGGCTCTTTTAAAAACAGAATCATAATTACATTATTATATAAAAGGATTGATAGTATTTTCTTAACATCATCAAATACTGAGCTGAGGTTAAAATCTCATTTGTCTTATAAATGGACTTTTACAGATGATTTTGCAAAGCAGGATCCAAACGATATCAACATCTTGCATTTGGTTGATCCAGGGGAGGGGCTTTTCCTGAGGGCTTACCCTTGTCCTCAGTCTAGCAAGGCGAGGAGACCTCTGGGTAGGGTTTGCACAGGCCTGACGAGAGCAGCGGTTCCTAATCATGGTTTGGCCACTGACTCATCCCTCTGAAGGGCTTCTTAGACATTTAACTATGGGTGGAGCAGCCCTTCTAACGTCTGGGAACCCACAGAAAAGGACGCATCTTGGGGTACACTGAAAGTGTTGGTGGCAGATGCCCGCTTCTTTGGTCAAGGTGCAGTTTAATGCCTTTTTTTTTTTTTTTTTTTTTTTTTGCGAGACAGAGAGAGACCACGAGCAGGGTAGGGTCAGAGAGAGAGGGAGATACAGAATCTGAAACAGGCTCCAGGCTCTCAGCTGTCAGCACAAAGCCCGACCCGGGGCTCGAACCCATGAACCGTGAGATCATGACCTGAGCTGAAGCTGGATGCTTAACCGACTGAGCGACCCAGGCTCCCCAAGGTGAATTTTAAGACAGAGGCTTTAACAAAGATTACACTCCCTGTTAACTAACTGGAATTTAAATAAAAACTTGAAGAAGAAAAACCCAGAGAGTTTATTTTTTATTTTTATTCTTATTTTTTCGTTCTTTTTTTTTATGTTGAAGTATAGTTAACGTACAGTATTATGTTAGTTTCAGGTGTAAGACATAGCGATTCAACATTCATATACATTATGAAGTCACCTTGATGAGTCTAGTTACCATCTATCCATACATTAAATATTATTGACTATATTCCTTATGCTGTCTTTATATCCCTGTGATGTATTTCTTTCATAACTGGAAGTTTGTACCTGTTAATTTCCTTCACGTATTTTGTCCATCCTCCTCCAGCCCTCCCCTCTGGTGACCACCAGACTGTTCTCCATATTTATGAGTCTGTTTCTGTCATTTGTTCATTTGTTTTTTAGGTTCAACATATGAGTGAGATCATATAGTACTTTTCTGTTTGTATTTTTCTTCTGACTTACTTCATTTAACATAATACCCTCTAGGTCCATCCATGTTATCATAAATGGCAAGATCTCATTATTTTTATGGCTAATATTCCATTATACACACACACACACACACACACACACACACACACACACACACACCACATCTCCATCCATTCATCAATGGACACTAAGGTGGCTTCCATATCTTAACTATTGTAAATAATATATCTTTTTAGATTAGTATTTTTGTTTTCTTCTGAGAAATACCTAGAAGTGGAATTGCTGGATCGTGTGGTCTTTCTATTTTTAACTTTTGAGGAACCTCCATAGTGTTTTCCACAGTGGTACACCAGTTTGCATTCCCACCAACGGTGCACAGAGGCTGCCTTTTCTCCATATTCCTGCCAGTAGTGGTTATTTCTTGCCTTTTGGATACATGCCATTCTGACAGGTGTGAGGTGACATCTTATGGGGGTAAAACAGATTTTAAAAGCAGACCCTGGAATTCCTGCTTCATCCTTTTCCAAATCCCACTTCCTCCTTCAGGTCACACCTCCATCACCATCCCTGCCTTGCCCTCATTCTTGTCCCTCAGCTGAGCCCTGTAGCATTTCTCAACTACCACTTTTTTTTTTTTTAATCATTTGGCTCCTAGAAGTGGAAGCCAACCTCTCTTAGAGAGTTTGCTCTTCTTTACATAATATATATCTTGCTCCTAGAGTTCAGGGACCCATAGCATCTGGTACATACTTGGTCCAGGTTTACATACGAATATCTATACTATTTACACTATGAATATCTCAAACCAATATTCCTTAAATACCCGCTCATTTAGTGGGGTATGACAATGCTGATTTGCTATTAATAAAATGATATGCCTCTTCCTAGGTACTTAGAGTCAGGGATTGATTTACAACATGCACTGAACACATTTGAAACCTTTTGATTCTCATCAAAATAATACACACATAGTTGCAGATTAAGTAAGGAGCATATATGCCCTTGTGATTAAAAATGTTACAACTTCAGGGCGCCTGGGTTGTTGAGCGACTCTATGTGTGTTGATAGTTGGCCAGGATGCATCTAGTTGTGGGTCATTTTCAGTTGTGTTGGATACTAAGTGGTCCTTCCAATGTTAGGACTAGTCTCTCTTTAGCCCTGTGGAGTTTACCTTCTTTACTCTTTTTGGTAATTCTCTCCCCTTTAATTTCTGGGGGTTTTTTTCTTGCAAAGATTCCTATTAGTGAAATATTGGATTATTCCACTGTCATTTTTTTCTCTTATATTTTCTCTTTCTCTCTCTGCTCAAAGCTTTGTGAGATTTCATCAACTTTTTAGTGCTTCTACTGAACATGTTTTTTTTCACCAATTGCATTTTAAACTTCTAAGAGCTCATTATTGTTCTCAAAATCCCATTTAATTTTTTAATGTTTTATTTATTTTTGAGACAGAGAGAGAGAGCATGACCAGGGAAGGGTCAGATAGAGAGAGACACAGAATCTGAAGACAGGCTTGAGGCTCTGAGCTAGCTGTTGGCACAGAACCCAACCCAGGGCGGGAACCCATGAACCTTGAGATCATGATCTGAGCCAAAGTCGGATGCTTAACCGACTGAGCCACCCAGGTGCCCCCCAAAATCCCATTTTAGAATGGAGTTTCTTCCCAAACCCAAATGAAACTTCTAAAAAATATTTGAAGTGATTTTCTGTTTCTTGACTTGTGTTTCCCCAAGGGTGAGCTTTTTCCGCTTGCTTATTTTTATGTATTTTCCTTCATGTGAACGGTTCCCCTCATTCTGCACATATGCCTCTTTGATTATCCTTTGATGTTGAGTGCAGAACTCGAGATGGTGTGGATTTTCTGTGCAGCTGTGCATACCTCTTGCCTGAATGGACTTCCCTGAACCTTTGTGAGGTTTCCTGAGTGGACTGGCTCCCGTCCCCTCTGCTGCCGCTCATAGAGCATTGAGCTGTGGTTTCCTCCAGCCCTTTCCTCTAACGACAGCTCCCATATACTCGACCTGTTCCAGAGATTTGCTTACATCTCTTATCTGTTGGTGGCCTCCCCCTCCTCTCTTTCATGTTACAGGTTTGTATCTTTTAGGAATTCTAAAACTTTATTTCAACAAGACTTTGGGAAGGATGGGAGGCAAATGTGTATCCTGGGTTCACCATCTCGGGCTATAAAAAGCATCAGAAATTTTTGTTTTTTTAATTTCATTTTTTGTTTTTATGCTTTTGATTTGCTTCATCTTCCAGCAGCTTGGTGCCCCTAAGCCAGGAGATCCACCTGAGGTTTAGGGGCTCCCTGGAAAGTGTTGTTCACAGACCCTTAGCATCTGTGGCCCTCAACTCTTACAACGGTGCACATAAACTCGGGCTTGGTTTTCCCAAACTTCTTCCTGCACAGGCTTGGGGGGCCCCAGGAAATAGAATGAGGGTAGCCCTTCTTTGCATGCACCATCCTCTTCTTCACCACAGGGTCCAAGAGCCTCTACAACACTGAGCGGGCTCCCCTTTGTCCTTCATTCCATCTGTTCCCATCTCCAGCCTAGTTTAGCCCTTATGTGCCCTTCAGATCCCAGATCAGCACTGTTTCCTCAGAAAAGCCTTCCCTGTCCCTGATGACTCAACCAAGTTCCGCTATAGTATAACCTCTTGTTGTTTTTGCCTTGGGTGTCAGATTACAAAACTCATCTCCATGACCTATGCCAAGGAGCCTACCACCTATGTTTTCTTCTAGGACTTTTATGGTTATATATTCAAATATTTAACCCATTTGGAGTTAATTTTTGTGTATGGTGTAACACAGTGGTCCAGTTTCCCCAACACCATTTATTGAAGAGACAGTGCATTCCTCATTGTATTTTCTTGGCTCCTTTGTTGTAGATTCATTGAGACTATATTTGTAGGTTTGTTTCTGGGCTCTCTGTTCCACTGATTTATGTGTCTGTTTTTAAGCTCATGCCACACTGTTTTAATTACTATAGCTTTGTAATATAGAGTGAAATCAGGAAGTGGGATGCCTCCAGCTTTGTTCTTCTTTCTCTAGATTGCTTTGCCTATTTGTGGGGTGTGTGTGTGTGTGTGTGTGTGTGTGTGTCTGTGTGATTCCACACAAATTTTAGGATTATTTATTTCTTTGAATAATGCCATTAGAATTTTGATAGGGATTGCATTGAATCTGTCAATTATTTGGGGTAGTATGGACATTTGAACAATATGGATTCTTCCAATCCAGGGGCTCAGATTGGCATTCCATTTATTGGTGTCTTCTTCAGTTCCTTTCATTAAATCTCATGTAATTTCCAATATACAGATCTTTCACTTGCTTGATTCATTCATTCCTTGGTATTTTACTCTTTTTGGTGCAATTGTAAATGGGACTATTTTCTTGATTTCTCTGGTTGTTACTGATGTGTAGATATGCAGCAGATTTTTGTGAAATTATTTTGTGTCCTGCCATTTCTGAATTTATTAGTTCTAACAGTATTTTGATGGAGTCGTCAGGGTTTTCTACATATAATCTCATGTCATCTGCAAAGAGTGACAGTTTAACTTCTTCCTTTCCAATTTGGATGCCTTTTATTTCTTTCTCTTGCCTAATTGCTCTGGCCAGAACTTCTAATACTATGTTGAATAGATGTGGTGAGAGTGGGCATTGCTGCCTTGTTCCTGATCTCAAGGGAAGACTTTCTGCTCTTCATTGTTGAGTATGTTAGCTGTGAGCTTGTCATATATGGCCTCACGAAAACCAAAAATGATGAAAGTGAAATTAAAACAGTGGGACTACATCAAACTAAAAAACTCCTGCGCAGCGAAGAAAACCATAAACAAAATGAAAAGGCAACCTACTGAATAGGAAAAAAATATTTGTAAATCATGTATCTGTTAAAGGGTAAATGTCCAAAATACATAAAGACCTCCTATAACTCACATAGCAAAAAACAAAATAAACAATCTGCTTAAAAATAGGCAAAGGGGCTTCTGGCTGGCTCAGTTGGTGACTCTTGATCTCAGGGTTGTGAGTTTGAGCTCCACACTGGGTGTAGATTTTACCTAAATGACTAAATAAAAACTTTTAAAACAAGGGAGAATATCTGAATAGGCATTTTCCCAAATAAGACATACAGATGGCCAACAGACACACGGAACAATACTCAGTATCACTCATCACAAGGGAAATACAGTGCTTGCTTCAGCAGCACTTACATTAACACGAGAACAATCATCAGGGAAATGCAAATCAAAACCACATTAAGAGAGCACCTAACACCTGTTAGAATGGTTATTATTGAAAAGATAAGAAATAACAAGTACTGGTGAGAATGTGAAGAAAAGAGAACCCTTGTACCCTGTTGGTGGGAATGAAAGTTGGTATAGTCACTGGAAAATTAAAAATTGAATTACCATATGATCCAGCAATTCCACTTTTGGGTATGTATCTGAAGAAAATGAAAATACTAACTCGAAAAGATATATGCATCCCCATGTTGACTGTGGCATTATTTACAATAGTCAAGATATGGAAGCAACCTAAGCGTCCATCAACAGATGCATGCGTATAGAAGATGTGGCCTATGTCTACGATGGAATATGATTCAGCCATAAAAATGAATGAAACTTTGCAACAACATAACCATTTGGAACAATATGCATAGATATCAAGGACATCATGTGTGAAATAAGCCAAGCAGAGAAAGACAAATACCAGATGACCTCTCTTACATGTGGAATCTAAAACAGACAAAAAAAAAAAACAAAACAAAACCCTACAAAGATATAGAGAACAGACGGATGGTTGTCAGAGGCAGGGGATGGGAGAAGCGGGTAAAGGGAGTCTAAGAGTAAAAAAAAAAAAAAAAAAAAGAAAAGAAAAGAAAGAAAAAAATAATGCTAAGATAAAACGTGACAATAATAGCAAAAAATGTAAATTTATTCTATGAATTTTATGCTTCTATTATAAAACTTTAAAAATCTGAGACTGGCAACTTCCTGGCTATGTTCCTCTGGACCATTACTTGAAATTATAGATCTTAGTTTCCTCATTTATAGACTGGGATAATGATATCAACCCTTCCTTGTGAAGGATTAAAAGAGATAATATACATAAAGTGCCCAGAACACTGCTTGACCCATTGTTCTCAACAAATGACTTACATGTTTGAGAAGTTTGGGATGGCAGCGTGCCTTGGAGCACAGGACGGGGAACAGGTGAGGAGGGAGAGGCTTTATTCATCTGTTCAAATGTTGTTTGGATGTAAGAACTGAGGAGAGGACATGGAAATCCAGATCAGAAGAACTGGCAGGGATAAATTAAACTTACCAAAAATTCTGGAAGTGTGGACATGGGCACGCATATTTCCTAAGTACCTAGCTTTCATGGGTCCATGGAAAAAGATTACAATGAACTATTTGAACAGGGCATTAAGAGGGGGGAAAAGGCTTATCAGGGAGATGGTAAAGGGCCAAATCCCAGGCAAGCTGAAATGGGCATTCCATATTTTCCTTGGAGTCCTATGTTTGTATAAATTCCCACAGTCCCCAAAATGTCCCACTTGAATGCAAAGACACTCTCCCAAGCACCTCAGTTTAATTTTGATTGTACTTTGTGATTGCAAGCCCCCCTTGGTCAGCTCACCATGTTTCCTCAGCATAGGACCAAGCATCGGTGTGGACCACTTAAACAGCTCACCATAAGCAGAGGAAGACTCTGAGATTTATGCTAGGCATTGACAAAATACCAGGGGACAGGTACTCCTTAGGGAATTCTTTTACAGAAGAACTTACAGGATCCTTTATTTGGTCCCCACGAGATGGCAAGGAGAATAGTCCCCTGTAACTTTGAGAAATAAACCAAATCAATTTCTTGGCGCTATGTGAATTATCCTTTGCTCTTCATTCACAGAACTTAAGAGGCATCCCCCTAGAAAGAACAAAAGACAAAGAAAAATAAAAAACATAGTATGGTCTCATGGAACAATTTTTCCTCTCCGTTACAGCCCTTAACTCTGTCTGTATTATTTGTGGCGTGAGACCACGTCTGTTTTCTGTGCACCGTGATGTCCGAGGCACTTGAGAACAGAGCTGACGCATAGCAGGTGCTCAGTAAGTGTCTCTTGAGTCAATAAATGATCATGAAGGTGGCCACAAAAGAAACATTCCTTCAGCTAACCATAGTTTGAGAACGAGCTCACATGTGTCCCAAGTAAATGCCACATACACTCCGTCTCAGACGTCTGGTCTCTGACGAGGCATAGACAGACAGCCAGGCCTTCATTAGCACCGTGCAAAGCCTGCATCCCAGGCTTCCCATGGCCTCCTGTCTGAAGCCTCAGCTCGGCCCATGGTGAGCCCCGCGGTCAAGAAGGTGGATTCTGGTGCAGCGCATGGCACTTGAGGCTTGTATGGCCTTCTGACCACCCAAGCATTCTGCAGAGACTGTTCAGAACAGACAGAATCGGGACTCATCTCTGGACAAGGCCCTGGAAGCCTAGAAGGAGGGCAAATGGCCAACTCACCCAAGACACCAGGAGGAACTATTTAGCTGAGGCCACAGAACCCCCGGGGGGTGGTCCAGGGGCTGCCCAGCACCAGCAGCATATTGGTAGCTGGAAACAATGTAGCTCCACACCTCAGCCACCTTTCTGACTCTGGCTTCCCAGCGGTGAGGCTTTTATTAAATTTGGGATTACCATGTGTAAAGCACAGTCTGAATTTTGTTTGCTCTGCCATGTAACTTGCCTTTCCAAACACTCAGTCAGAGCTGTAGTTAATCTACTGACCACGGGCTTAATCGGCAGGTGGCCAGGAGGCCCCCCGCCAAATTCCTCCTGACCCTTTGTTACCTGGCCTGGAAGGGAGAGACCCCTTGTTTGGGAAGTGTTTCTCCTCCCCCCGAACATTTTCAGTATTAGGAGTCTTTTGTCACCATAAATCTGAAGCAGGGGATTATGACGGGCAGGCTGTCACCCAGATTGTTTCTTGCAGGGGATAATGGGAAAAGTTTGCGGGCCGGCCTAATGAAACCTTTATTCGGGGGACAATACCATTTCCATTAAGCTTAAAGCTCAAGCCTTAACAATGCCTCAGAACAAACCCAATTTGAATATTTAATTTGGGATGGAAGGGGCTGAGTAAACACCCTCTCTCCCCTCAGCCCCTTTCTGGAGACCCCTTGCAGCAAATCTGAGGAAGCTTCCTGAGTTGTTAATGCCAGGCCAGCAGCTGCTGCTGCCAACCTCAAATGCAGAAAATTCTAAATCTTTAATATTCACTTGACATCAAAGCAGGTTCTTTAGCCCTAACCCCCCATTCTCTCCCTCCCCCCACGAAAAATCAGGAAGGGAATGCTAATCACATAAGGGACCAACTAAAAGCTGCCTGTTCTGAGCCTTGCAGGCAACATAATAAACCTTTTGGATGGGAGCTTCCCCCCACCCCCAAGTGCCCACAATCCACGACCAAGCCCCAAGGTCCTCTGGGAATTGGGCACTGCCTCAAACCCTGCCCAATCCCTCCTTCTTTGCTTCTTCAAAGAGGATCTCTAAGAGAAAGAAACAACTAAAGATGCCTGATCATTTTCTTAAATGACTATAGTGACGTCTGTGACACTGTAAGGGAATGGAATTTTCTGTCTTCCTCCTGTACTTGGCAACCAGGCAGCGAGGCAACAAGGCACTTGAGAGAAGGGGCTGTGTGTGGGCTCCTCTGTGCCTAGAGGAGAATTACCCAAGGATGACTTCTCTGTGGGATCATTTTCCCGTGCCTCCTCCATGGCACGTCTGTGGGTCCTCGGGCTCCTTGGGCTCCTTTTTGCCTCTTGCTTCCTGGGCCAGACATCTTTTGTTCTAACAAGTTTATGGGCTGGTTCTATTGCCTCACCTCTTCTGTTTTCCTTAATTTTCATAGTTTCTGCCCTTAGCGGAGATGATGAGAAGCCTCTTAGTCACACTGTGAGGGGGTGAATCATCTCCCTGATGCACCTGATTTCTCTGTTGAAAACTTGGCTTCAGCCTTGCCAGTGACGAAGAGAAGGGAACACAGAGAAGGAATGTCTCTGGCACTGCTGACCTGGTGGCATTTGAACCTCGTCTCAGCCCAGGTGAGCAGGCCACAAGTGACATTCTGTGGGAGCAGCCGCTGTGGCCACAGTATTGGACATCATCCGGAGAAGTCTAACCAAGTTGCCAACATCCATTCCAGGCGATAGCAGCCAAATCCCGAGACGAAGAAAGCATCTCGGGCGATCTCAGAGACTGGCCACCAGGACCAACTGGCCCCTGGCTACCACTTGGGTCCTGGGGGTCCTAGGAGGTCAGAGTCCAAAGAAACTTCCTTTGCAGGCAGGTGTCGTATGTGTGTGGGAATGAAGGCTTGGCACACGACTTTTGAGGGGTGGCTGACCTCTAATCTGTCTGTGGTTTGGGCCCTAATCGGGCCAAGTCACGTGCTTCACAGCCCCTGCAGGGCTCTTTGCTCAGACACGGCTCTCCGATGTCGATTCGCTTCGACGACTCCATCAGTCTAACAACCGGACACTGGCCATGCCACTCTTCCTTTCCTTTGCATTCAGATGAACCGCTAAGCCTTCTTCCCAGGTGGGCCTCTCCTCTGGACAGCGGTCTCCCAGGCAGAACGGCCAGGGTTCTGCTGGGCCCATCATTCCCTCAGCAGAAGTGGTGCCAGGCCAGAGGTGGTCAGGCAGGTCATTTCACCTGCCTGCACCTCAGCCTCCTCATCTCTAACAAGGGGGATAACCACAACAGCAAGGTCAGAGGAATGATGTGAAGATGAAATGTGGTCACAACGTGAAGCACTTAGGAGAATGCCCGGCGCACGGTGAGTCCTTGGTGAATGTGAGCAGCTGCTACCATTTCCCTTGGGTCTTCAAATCCTTGGTAGAGGTTTTCTTTCCTTTAAATAGTCCCATGGGGACGCCTGGGGGGCTCAGTCATCAAGGGTCCGATTTTGACTCAGGTCATGATCTCACAGTGTGTGAGTTCGAGCCCCTGGTCGGGCTCTATGCTGACAGCTAGGAGCCTGGAGCCTGCTTTGGATTCTGTGTCTACTTCTCGCTCTGCCCCTCCCCTGCACGTGCTCTCTCAAAAATAAATAAATGTAAAAAATAAAAATAAAAACAACAGTCCCATGGTTGTAGGCATGTGGTCACTGGTCACTGAAGACAACTCTTAGAGGTTTTTGTTGGGAGGTTTG
This sequence comes from Suricata suricatta, assembly GCF_006229205.1. Classification (NCBI taxonomy): domain Eukaryota; kingdom Metazoa; phylum Chordata; class Mammalia; order Carnivora; family Herpestidae; genus Suricata; species Suricata suricatta. Next base: position 91,710,909 of record NC_043703.1, on the reverse strand, counting down.
TGGAATTTCTGCCAGTTCCTGAGTGTGGCCTAGAAAAGAGGGTGGTGATGGGGCCAGAGATGTCCTGGGCCTGTTCTTTTCCAGCCGCCTTCCTCCAGCCTTCCCATCCAGCAGCTACTACCAGCCTCTGTGAATGAGGCACTGCTCCCGGCTCGCATGGGTCAGTGCCCCGGCCCTGGGGCTCTCAGGGCCAAGGGCAAGGTCCTGCGGTCATCTCACACCAAAGACAGACCTGGAGCTCTGCTTGTATGTCTGTGACCAGCAGCACAGGAATATTTTCACTCTAGCTCCTTGCAAAAGTCACACCAGGTCAGCAGTCTTAATGGTGGCCCACTGCTCCCAGCTGGAGTCCAGCCCTCTTGGCCAGATGGATTCTCTCTGCTGACTCTCCAGGCCTCACCTGTCACCTCCTGCTGAACAAAGATAACAGCCTCTCATGGTGCCTTCCGCTTCCACTGTTACGCCTCCCATTCTCCTCATAGCAATGACCAAGAAACCAAGATCCTGCCATAGTTTCCCAGTGAAAAAAAAAACCCAGCTTCTCCTCCGGGGTCTACAAATTCTCATACATTCCTTGCCTCCCACCATGCAGTTCACCTGTGCTGTGCTCCATCCACCCTGGCTCTGCAGATTTGCTCCTGCCTCAGGCCCTTTGCATGTGCTGTTGCCACTGCCTGCAATTCTCTTCTCAATCTCCAAAGCGTGGCTCTTTCTTGTCACTTAGGTTTCAACTAAAATGATGCCTTCTTCAAGAGAGCTTCCTTGACCTTGTATCTAAAGGAGGCCCAGTCACTTTCTAAAAGTGGATTTATAATGGGCCTCATTCTCTTACTCCTGTGCACAGGGAGGACACGGCGCAGGTGTACACAGGGTTGAGTCAGGACAGCCCTCCTGGCCCCAAGTAACACTGTGAAGCTGATGAATGGAGTCTCCCATTTCAGTTTCTCCCCCAGGTCTGGGGCCCCTTTCCTTCCCCTAGATTCTTGGGATCCTCCCCTCTCCCACCTCACCCATTCTACTTCCCCGTCCCTGCTGAGGCCTGTTCTCAGATCTTTCTCACCAAGGACCAGGAGAGCATCAATCCTGCCCAGAGAAGCCTCCTTTGAACAACACCCCCGCACCCTGAGCTAAGGGGAAGATGTTCTGCTGGTGGAATATCAGTATTAATGACTCACATCTTTCCTACCCAAGAGCTTTGCTGTGCTCTTCACATCTTGCCACCTAGGGGATTACTTGTTCTGCCTGTGTTGAGCTCAGGGGGCCTCATGATCAGGACAGAGGCCAGTCTCTGACCTTGGGTTTTCCCCTTAGTCCCCCCAAGGGCTGGATGCCTAGAAAAATAGTATGAAGGAATGAACTCTTATATCCTGGGGGTTATATCCATGGAAAGGACAGAAATGAGCTTCTAGTCCTGCAGCCTCAGCCCGCCTGGTCACTGCCACCTCAGAATCTGCGCGTATGAGAGGATGTTAGGCAGGGCCCACCTGGTTGCCGAAGGCATCAGGATATGAAGACCGCTGTCCCCAGGTTCACACAGATCATGAGGCTGCGGGTGGGGCATTGGGCGGTCCCATCCCGCCTGTGGTCTGTGCCCCCACACCGCCACATATCCCCAGCCAAGGGCGGCACAGGGGCTCACATTCCTAAGGCAGTGAGTTCAGACTTTTTAGGCTTCATCTGAAATTCGGCTCCTGGTTCGTCAAGCACGGACTTTGAATTGGCTTGTTCCTCCTTCCGTCCACACCGCCCTTGTCCTCCACCAAGACCGCAGTGCGACAGAAACCTCCTAATTGGAATCTCCACTTCCTCCAGACTATCCTCTACCCAGCACCCAGGGCGAGCTTTCACAAATACACATCTGACTGGGTCCTTCCCACTACTCCAAGCCACTCAATCACTGCTGATCAGACTCCCTAGGTCCTGCACCGTCTGGCCCTCACACCTGCCACCACCCTCCTCCCCAGGCCCCAGCTCCACCGGCCTCTCTTTCACTCTTCAGAGACAGCAGCTCCAGCCTCTACCTCGGGCCTGCCTTCCGCATCCCCTGGTAGCTCCTCGCGCCCCTCCCCCACATTGCTGCTTTGCCAGACTGTCCCTTCTCCCGGCTGAGACCCGCAGGCCTTCCTGCATCCATTCTGTGTGAAGTAAGGTCCCTCTGGGGTTCTCTACCAGTGGGACCGTGTCTGGTTTTCATAGAATTTATCACAATTCATAATTATTCCATAAAGGCACTGGCACATAATTGTTTAGAATGCAAGCTAGGTGTGGACAGTTGTCTTTCTTACTAGGCCCCAGGATAGAATGGGGTCTTTTTGTACTCTATTACATCCCCAGCACCTAGCAGGGGGACCAGGACCCAATAAGCATTTAATAGATAAGTGAATAAAAACGAAGGCTTGAGGGTCCCCACTGCTCCTTTCTTCCCTCCCAGATTCAGCCCTTAACAGAGCGAGGTGGGATCCTGGGATCATTCCAGAACCTCACAAGAAAGTCTATATAGAAGTACTAAGTATTCTCAGGGCACCTGTGTGGCTCAGTTGGTTGAGTGTCCAACTTCGGCTCAGGTCATGATGTGGTTCATAAGTTCGAGCCCCGTGTCCGACTCTGTGCTGACAGCTTGGAGCTTGGAGCCTGCTTCAGATTCTGTGTCTCCTTCTCTCTCTGCCCTTCCCCTACTCATGCTCTTTCTTTCTCTCTCTCTCAAAAATAAACAAACATTTAAAAAATGTCCTCTGTCTCGCGCTCTCTCACAAGTAAATAATAATACTAAAAAAAATATTAAGAAGCACTAAGTGTTCTCTAGGACCAGGCTAATGTGAGACAAGTTTTTCTTGGCAGCTCCAGAGAATTCTAATTCCCTGAGGTGATGAAAATCTCTGGCCCTGATTGATAATGGAATGTTTTTTTATCTTGGATCCTTCAGAATTTAGTGTAAAATGGGAAATTAAATTATCTAGTTCAGAGAGGAGGAAAGTGATGCCCAGAGAGTGGGTAGCTTGCCTGAAGTCACCGGTGTGTTACCCGCAGAGCCGAGCTGGAATCCAGTTATTCTGATGCCGGCTAGATCATTCTTTCTCCGGCAGCTTATTTCCGCTTGTGTCTTCCCCCAGGAGCCTGAGGGTGATTGGCCGGTGGCATTGGCTGGTCTTCTGATGGGTGAGTGAGGCCTGTGTGGCCTGTGTCCTCTTTTCATATTTCCAAAATGTTAGTCACCATGTGACTCAACACATTTTGGGCAAAACATGATCTCAGGAGTTTTGGTACCTCCAGGTACCTATAAGAAAAGTACTTCCGGGAGGGGCGCCTAGGTGGCTCAGTCACTTAAGCGTCCGGCTTCAGGTCAGGTCATGATCTCACGGTTCATGGGTTCGAGCCCCTGAGTCAGGGGCTCTCAGTGTGGAGCCTCCTTGGGATTCTCTTTCTCTCTCTCTCTCTGACCCCTCCTCCTCCCCCATTCTCACTCTTGCTTTCTCTCTCAAATAAATAAACTTAAAAAAAATGTACTCGAGAGAGAAAAGACCAAAGCTCAGTGGGTTACGCGTCCGACTCTTGATTTCAGCTCAGGTCATCATCTCATGGTTCCTGGGATGGAGCTCCGCATCGAGCTCTGCACTGCCTTCTTGGGCTTCTCTCACACCGCCCCCTCTGCTCACACCCTCACTCTCAAAATAAATAAATAGACTTGAAAAAAGAATCCCAGCATTTATTAGCTCATGATTCATTCCATGAGGAAGAAGACCATGTGGGCTGGTCAGCTGGGCAGTTTCTCTGCTGGGTCACCTGCCTCCCTCAGTGCGTTACTGTCAGTCGCTTGTCGTCCAGAGGCTCTTTGGTCCTAGATGCCTTCACTCACGTGGCCGGAATAATGGGGATGAATGAGTCCCGTGTGTCCGGTGTGCAGCAGGATAGCCCAGGCTTTCCCCCATGGTAGCTGGGTTGCAAAACCATTAAGAGAGAGCAAACTCGATCGTGCAAGTGTTTTTCAAATCTGTTGATACTCAACAGTCACCAACGTCTTACTGGCCAAAGTGAGTCAAATCAAGGGGAGACTCAAGGGTGGAGAAACAGATTCTGTTTCTTGATGAGCAAAGCTGGAAAATACTGTTTTGTTTGGTTTTCCCCAATCTACTACAAGGGCAGAGCCCAGGGAACCCCTTCAGTATCACATCCATACTGACAATATTGGAACCATCCTGTGGTTTATCTAGTCTGTTGGCGGGGAGGGGAGCAGAAAAGGAGGCTGGGGCTGGAGCCGGGCCCTGGCTGTGAGGTGAGGGGGGAAAACACTACAAGCCAGCTGGTCCCCAGCCCAGGTGGTCCTGCTGAAGTGGGCTGACCCACGGTACCTGGGAAGAGAGGAAAACACCGCAGGCAAGTTGGGATCTGTGAGCTGCCTTCTCGTTAGTTCCTGGCATCAGGAGATGCCACTTATATAAATGGCTTGGCCAAGAAAAAGAGACAGAGAGAGAGTGAAAGAGAGAGGGAGTGCATTCCATTCAAAATATAGGCCGGTTCAGGGCTATGCCCTCTGCTCCTAAAATTAAAGCCTATAAAGGAAAATGAAGGCTAATGCACCTGGAGGTGAAGCCATAGGTCAGGTGCACCAAGCTTTTAAACGTAGTGTCCTCTGTGCCTGGAAGAGCACGGTGACATTCTCCCAAGCTCAAGGAGAGCTGGCCAACAGGAGGCAGATTTCACATCAGGACGGTAAAGGGCTGAGCTCACTTTCTGACCCTAACAGACATGTGCAAAACTTCCACCTTTCTCACATGGGTGGGCTGCAAACAATAAAAAATCAGAATTCAACTTTAAAAAGCGCTGTGCTTATTTGAGGTTGAGTAGGCGATCTTCCCTCCGCCAAATCGCCCCTGTGGCCCCGGCCTAGGCTGGTGAGGTGACAGCGCCCACCCCGAAGGCACAGGGGCTTCCAAAACGAGGTGAGGGAGGGACGCTGCTCTGAGGCCTTTTTCTTGTATTTCCAGACAAATTAAAAACCTCCTTAGCAGCCATTCATTCTGAGGAGGCCTCTTCCTTCCTCCACAGGGGGGCTGCAGTGTTGGAAGGAGATCGGATTCTGGGAGGCTGGGCCTCCCGGGGCTCTCAAGGAGGGGGAGCCTGCAAGAATGGAAAGAGAGAGGCCCTAACCCTGAAGAGATTGGCAGGCAGGGAGTGGGGGCAAAGTGCAGCCCAGGTCACTGGGAAAAAAGAAATCTCAAAGTAAGGGAGTGGGGGAAAGTTCCACTTCCAGCCTAATTATGAAAGGAGCCTGGGCAGAGAGGGGCGGGAGAGCCCCAAGGAGCGAGAAAGGGGAAGTGAGACGTTGCAGAGAGCAGAAAAGAGATTCTCAGGGGGCACCGGCTATTGAAGGCGCACAGTCAGGGAAAGGTGTCGCCTCTTCAAACAGGGGCCGGTTAATAACTGATTCTGAGAGACCTGGAAACACATTTGCCTAGGACTCCCGAAGAGGCAGGGCAAAATGCCCCATTAAGGGTGGGACGAATTGATTTGCCAAAGAACAGCACCATTTCCTCCAAATGCCCTCTGCAGTCCTCCTTAATCTGCCTTGGAGGCGGCAGGTGACCTCTGCTCAGGCTCCTGGAGGCGCCTTTGTTCTGGGGCTTTCTGCAGCGGCTCCGCCCCCACCCCTTGCACCTGGGCAGCAGCCTCCAAATGCACTTGTCCACCCTGGGCAGGCTGGCCCGCGGGGAGGGATGGGCGGATGCCTTTGTACTTGTTTTCCCTTCGGCTTGACACATTCGCTGATGGTTTTCCTGTTCCCTCTGCAGCCACAGAAACCTACTCCCGGGGTAAAAAAGGAGTTTCGCCAGCAATACTGTATCTGGTTAGGACAAGTTTGTGATTGGGACCCACCGGGCAGACCCTCGCTATTCACGGCCAGAGCCCTGCGGTTCAGAAACTCGGCTCTGCCCCCAGAATCCCAGGTGTTCCCGTGGAGTCCTAATCCAAGCCCTCCGAGGTCTGCTAATTTAATTGTGTCATGGTCCACACCTGAGACATTCCCTTCACTATCTTTAGGACCCTACTTAGCTTAAAAGAAAGGCTAATACGAGCATTAAGACGGGGACTTAGACATTGAAAGCTTTTGTCGTCCCTAAAACATCCGAGTCAAGCAGAAGAAAAGCGGAAGGGTGGGGGAAGCCCTCCAAGTTAGAAAATGCAACAAGAAGTAATTAAAGTTCCTGCTAAGGGAGTCTGAAATATGTATTTAGCCCTTGTAAATTAAATGGCCTGGGTTTTTAAAGAGCGATTTCCCCAAACATCTATTATTCACATCAGTAGGACAGACGGTCCGCCACTGTAAGATTTATAGAAACTAAAAGACTTCCCATGCTAAAGGTTAATGAAAGTGTAATTTGAATCATGAAATCTTTATGTGTCGGTTCAGTTTACACCGAGGGCTCATTAAGGATGCGTTTGGTTCGGCAGGTGACGTCACGGCGGGCATTTAAATGGGCGGGGCCAGGCTGCGCGGCATGTAATTCTTTAAAAATATAAAAGCCTCCCTTTCCTTCTGTCTCTCCAGCTGTAACAACTTCACTCACTGTCTTGGTTCCACCCCGAGGATTTCACTGAGAGAACACGTTAGAGGGAATCAGGAAGCAGAGGAAAGGTCACAAATAAGCACCTCAGGAACAATGAAAGCTTTTCTCTATGCAGCAGTGGGAGAGTTGCTAGAAAAACTGGAAAGGTATTAATCAGAAGTGGCTATAAATCCTCTGGAGTTTTGCTCTTATAAAACTCCTCAGAGAAAGTCTTGAAGGAAATGCAGGTCAAAGCCCAAAAAAGCTCTTGATCAGAGATTGCTGGAGGAAAATCTTCCCAGACGCCTTTAATAGGCAGCAATCACCCCAGGAGTGGGGAAGCCAAGTACGCTTGAAACACGGTTGCAATTCCTAATAGGTCTTGTCACACTTAAGGCACCGCGAGCTCCATCCAACGAACAGCTGAAGCTAGCTGGCGATTCATAAAGCCAACAGTTTAAAGTTTATTATGATGAAAGCACTTAATGACAGCCATCGCTAGGGGCCCATCATTTATAAAGCTGTACCGAGTATTAGGCATGTAGCATGACCACCAATTTTATGTCACAATTGCTACCATAAAATGACCTTTGGTGATTTTTGCTGCATGTGGTGGACAGCTCTTCCTTCACATTAGTGCTCTGTGGCTTTCTTTGCAGACTATTATGCTGTCTAAAGCTTATTTGGCACTGTCGTGAGCCTCAACCCTTGTTATTACCCCGAGGCCTGTCTTAAAAAAAAAAAACCCAAAAAACCTCATGCTCGATTACGCCACTCCAATAATTTACAGTTCTTACCAGCAGCCTTGGTTGGTGAAATATTTTAATGCAAATATGCTATACCGTTGCATTTTATTTAAAAAGAAAAAAAGTTCCCATGCTTGCGGCTAGGGCAATAGCCATATGATGGGAATTGATTGAAATCAGCCTCTGATTTCCTGGTCAAGTCTCACTGAATGGGCACTCTTTTCCCTGGTGGGTTAGAACCCCTCCAAAGGAAGAGGAAAAAAAAGGTTAATTAAACTTCCCTTGAGATTTTTTTAAAAGATCCTATGTGTGATAAACCCACCTAAGGCAGAAACACCAATTCTTATTTCCTTGCATCCCATCCCAATGCAAATTTACATCTGAGTAACATTATTTAATTAGGATTCCATTTTCCAACCTGCTTTGTGTAGTTCGAAAGTGTTTGAATACCCGGCCACTTTACTGCTCTGATGTAAAACGCTGCTGAAAAAGTAGTCTCTCCATGCTACACCACCTTAAAATTGTTGATATAATTTTATAAATGATATAAAATCTGCTTCTAGTCCCTGAAAACACACACTCACTCACACACACACACACACACAAGCATGGCACACTGCAATTTTGGAAAGATTTAAAATATGTGATTTCTGCTGGTACCTACTGTATTGGGTTTTATATAAAGCTTTTTTCAATAAGGTAAATTGTTACATGACAAACTCATCTTCCACCATTATCATCTGCTGCTTGTGTTTAACAACAGGAGTGCCGCTCTAACAAAACTGTTGTAATGGCTGCACAAATTACTCAGCTGAAAGCTTTTCACCAAACAAAACAGTATTAATCAGCAGTTCTTATGAAGGTGCTAATTAAAAACAATTTTCTTCCTCAGTTTGCAATACTAAAGCCCATCTTCACTTGCACAGTTTCCAATATACAGCTACTGTATTTGCTCACACTTCAGGGCCTCTATTAACTACTGAATCTCCTATTAGCCATTTTATTACATTTCTGTTTACAAGCTTGTTGACATTTTAAAAGCCACAGTATGATCCGTTTTATCTATTTAAAAAATGTATTAATTGAAAAGTCAGGGGGACCAAAAAAAAAAAAAAAACGCAAAATATAGACTCCAAATGCAGACTACCAGGGCAGAGAGCACAGTGAGCTGTTAACCACAGCCTAGGCAGTCAGCTTCCTGGGTAAAACCAAGTCTGAGAATGAAAAGTGGCATTTTGGGCACAATGGTTTGCTAAACACCAAAAAGCCCCTTCCTCATTTGGAAAGAGTCCACTCAGGAAAACATATTTGCCCTGTCTAAAGTCAGTTTCTAAGGAGACTCTGACTTTCAAATCAATCTTTCTAATCTGATGATGACATTTTGTACGGCTGGACTCAGGACCTGATTTTGATCTGGTGTGAGGAGTATATCTGGAGTCTGGGAACTGGAGCCCCAGTCTAGGGTCTAAATAGCCTCATCTTCCAGGTGTGTGTGCGTGTGTGCGTGGCGCGCACGCGCGTGTGCCTACATCTACTTTGATTCCCTCCCCCATGTGGGTGTCATCCCTCCTCCATTACCAGAGTTTAATAAAAGGGTCCCGTTGGACAATGCCACCGAATTGCCTGGCATAGACTGGAAACAAGTCGAGTGCTGATAAGCACAAAGACAAAGTCCGAGGAAGCTGGGTTTAGGGAATGGGCCGGTCCATTCCTATGAAACCAGCAAACGGAAGTCTAACCCTCAGGAGAAGGTACGCTCCACCTCGGCAGTGGGAAGAAGGAAACAACAGTAACAAGAGCAAACCCACCACCACCACCACCACCTCCTCCCGCCTATGCTATTAAAACCAACTTCTTCAAGTGTCAAAAGCAGTTAACTAGTTCAGGACAGACACCTGGCTGTTGAAATAGGGCTCCGGAGGGCCACTAATCCTTCCATTCACTCGGTTAACTGCTGGGTCCCCCAAATTGATTCAACAGGTATGCCGTGGTAAATTCAGCCCATACTGAAGCCAAAGGGAAAATCAGCAAGGGGTGGGCAGCTCCTCTCTGAAAACACCCGAGGAAGCAGCCAGAAAAGCTTTTATGGCCCCGACAAGTTTTCTGCTGAATACTGAGCACCTAAATTACCCTTCCCTAATGGAAGTTACATTTTCATGCTCAGTCAAAAAGCCAACAAAATACACAATTTATACAAAATAGCATCAACCTCTTAGGTACTCTTTGCTAGCACTTTTATCCCAATTCACAGCATATGTCTTGCTATAAAATGAAATATATTTCTTATAACCAAGTTGTACGTAGCTGTTCGTATCACTGCATTAGAACTGACCATGGGTGATGTGGAAAACGTTCTTACGTCCAACCCAATCTACTTTTTATGATAAAGGGAAATCAGGAGTTTCATTAGGAGATACAGGGACACGGAGAAGAGGAATATCATAAAATTTCTAACGATTTCCTAAGCGGACAGGCTTCCTTTTGAAACAAACACACACGATTACCTCACAGACAATTACGGAAGGGGGCATTTCAATTTCAATCATATAACCCCACACTGATGCATACAAATAGTTCTTAATCATAAAGTTTGAAAGAAATGAAAATGGTAACCTTTCTAAAGCAGCTAATTTTTTTTTCCTTCTCAATATTGGCATTTCATTAAAATTTCAGAAATTAAAAACACTTTAAAGTTATTCAATACCATGCAACATGAGTTTCTCACAAACCTCCCAAGAGCCTGGTCTAGAGAGATCTCCAGGTGAGGACCCCATAAAGATCAGATCTATGAAGCCTTTAACATTTTACAGGGGACCCTCTGGGTTTTCATCACAATAAGCTTATTTCTTGGTAAGCATCTCTTGGTAAGAAAGGCCCAATTCTTACACCCCGTCTCAAGCTTAGGTAACTATATAAACTGTTCTCAGATATATATATTTTAAAGAATACATTACTAGTCCACTTTTAAAAATAAGATTTCTCTCAAAGAAATAAATGCTGGATTTCTACACCCACAACACACAGATGCATATGAAATTCTCGCCAATTCATGTCTTTTCATGAAAGAAAAAAAAATGACGGTCTTCTCTACATTTTAAAAAAGGAAAGAGAAAGGGCAGACCATCTTTGATGCCACTGTAGGGATGGGCTTCCTTTGTCTGGCTGATTTATGGAAGAAATAATTTCAGCTGTTTTTCCACCCGTACAAATGGAACTAGCTGTGTTGCCTTTTAAAACATTCCAAATTCTAATTTTTAAACAAGGAAATGTGAAGCCAGTGTGCAATCTATACAGTCACCAAAGGGGAGCTGCCACTCGCTGAACTACTCGGCTAAATGGCTGCTTTGCATTGCCCTGGTCTTTATCTAGCACTGAGAATAGACTGCTGTTTTATCCAAAGAGGAATAAATTGCTGTTATTGTGATGTTAGCCCATCGCTTGGCATTGCAATTCAAGTTTTTGTGAGAAAGAAATGTATGATCTAACTGCGACTTGACCTATGCCTTCCGAGATCCATCTAGGTGCTCTAATGGAGCAGAAAAAGTGGTGAATACAAGGACATGCAAACTGATGGTGAAAAATTTGTTTGACGATAGAAGTGAGCAGAGGAGGCATGTGAGAGTGGCTGTTTTTATGATAGCTAAGTTTGTTTCACATGCAAAAGGATTTGCACTGCCCCCCCGCCCCCAGCTCCCACCTAGCACTTTAATTGTATCACACTAAATACACGTTTGCCTCCACTGAAGATATGAGAAGATACTGCTAACCTACTAATGACATTACTGCTAAAGTGGGCACAGATGATTCCTTACAGATAAACATCTGAATTTCCACAAAAGGCATCAGAGCAGCTCGTGGATGCACCAGGCAAGGATATGGTTGGGTTCCCTGCAGAAAAGTCCTTCTCTCTTAATCCTAGGTAGCACCTATTAAATGTTTACTACACACTCGAATCCCGGCACACAAGATGTACTTACTTTAAATAAGATAATTGTGTGATTGAGTTTTGTAAAACTCCCCCTGGTTGCAATCCAGTTTAGCAACCATTTATTCAACATTTCTCTGGAAAGGACCTATTTTGAAAGAGGCCTGGAGAATAGCAGCAGTTAGATGTGAGCCCCGATAAAGGCTCACTTTTCATTCATAGTCAGAGCCTAAATGTGCTCTTCTTGTACCTAAACAGATAATAAGCACTCAGCACACTCCTCCTCCTTGACACAACACATTGAGACTAATCACACATAATTGGAGAGGAGGGGCAGAGGGCTGGCCACGCTATTGTGTCCAGAGGACAAACGGTCAGTTTATGAGGCTTTGGGCTGATGTAGTCATTTCTTATACATCTACAGGGGAAAAAAACATCCTGTTTAAAGGGAAAAAGAGAACGAGAGACAGACAGACAGAAAAAAAGATGGCCGATTTAATACAATTAATTTGAGGGAGATGAGAAAGATATGCTTTATTTATTTCTTGTTTGAACCAGGAAGGAATTGTGACGTTCGCTGTTTACAGCTTAAAAAATACCACCACCAAAACAAAACAAAGACCAAGATATGTTCTAAAAAGGGACGCGGTGGGGGTGGGGGGCGGGGGAGGTTGGGAATCACCAAAAGAAATTCTGTCTCAAAAGGAAAAATAGTTAGGATTCTCACAAGTCCCGTTCAAATCTCAGGCTGTTTGTAGATATTTGAAGACAAAGGTTTGGCACGAGAAGCACAGATGCAAAAAAGAAGAGTCCAGGAGGGCTGGAAATAACACGAGTGAGGACAGGTGGACTTCATAACCCACATGTGGAATGCTGCAAAGGTGGTTGGGGGCTCGCAAATCCCGGGGGGCCTCAGGGAGCCTCTTTAGGGAGGATTAAAAAAAATCACAGATTTCTGTTTCTGTGAAAACAGCCCCTGTGCACTTGGTGTTTTCTTCGTCTTGAGCAGCTTAACCTTCTATCCATTTTTGGTTAACACAAGCAGAATCGGGTAATGAAGGTTTTCTTCATATACATCCTGGTTTTCCTTTTTCAACTGAAAACGAGAACAGAACCAAAAAGGTAAGGAGACTCAGATTAGGAATTCTGACCAGTAGTTTTCTTTTTTACATATAACTTATTGTCAGGTTGGCTAACACACAGTGTACAGTGCCCTCTTGGTTTCGGGGGTACATTCCCATGATTCATTGCTGCCATACAACACCCAGTGCTCTTCCCAACAGGCGCCCTCCTCAGTGCCCATCACCCATTTTCCCCTCTCCCCCACCCCTCCCACCATCAACCCTCAGTTTATTCTCTGTATTTACGAGTCTCTTGTAGGTTTGCCTATAGTTTATAATGTTGGATGTGACGAAGACTTCTTACCCAAATATACTGTTCTGGAAAATAAATCACAAAAAAGCAACTCAAAGCAGCTGTCGGTGGCATGGGCATGATAGTGCCATGCACCAGGCTGGGCTCTTTCCTGGGGCGGTGAGGCGGGGCAGGGTAAGGAGGAAAGGAGGAGAGCACGGTGTTTTTCATAAATAGACAGTATTTGTGACCTCTATGAACTGGGAGGTGCTTTGGTGAAGGGAGAGCTAGAGGCTTGTTCATCTGCACCAGACCAGCCATTTGGCATCGAAGTTTCTGCTCTTGGTCCACTCCGTCCCGCACCTGAGCCCCAGGAGCAAGGCAGCCAGGATTTCAGGTCTCCTGGAGGCTGGCGGCACCTGGGCACAAGGCACAGGCTTTCCAGGCCTAAGACATTTACAGGCTCTCCAGCTGCTCCTTAGGGGTTTTAATATTAATGACAATTCAAAAACTCTTTTCTCTGAGGAGGAAAACAGAGTCCAACAATAGAGTAGCAGGCTTTGACACTGTTTGGGTGAAGTTCTGAGGGACTTTCCATGGCAGACTTAAAAATCAAATCAGAGTTCTCAACTCTAGGATACTCTTCCTCATTCAGCCGAAGACTTTGTCCTATTTCTATTTCTCCTGGCAAATCATAATTTGCTCCTTATAAAGACAAAAATTAGTATTTTTGATGTTGGTGTTTTTGAGCCAATTGCTAATTCATTTTTTATTGATAAGGATCAGAAAGAAATGTTTCTTTTAATTAGACATGCAAACAATTCTGTTATTGTTTTGAATCAGACCTCCTGTCCCCGCTCCCCCCCGCCCCCCCCATGAATGGCTCCAACCCTGACACTTTCCCCGGATTCCTATAGGTCTGGGGCGTAGGAACTTGAATTTTTTTCGTGTTCCTTCTAAATCATATGCCCAGACTATGACACACCCTCACCATTAAGGACCAGGAGCAAGGAGCCAGTTTTATCTTCCTCACTGGGGAACTGAAAGCCAGCCTCCTCTTTTCTTTAGAATCCATTTTCATAAGAAAAGATGGTGGTGCAGTCACTGAGGTAACTTCATTCTGTTTCCTTAGTTGGTGGTTGCTTTGTTTACAGATGATTAGTTGTCTACTTAGATCCTCTGGGTTTTTGTTACCGCCAAAGTAGTGACAGTGTTAATCCTAACCACACGGTCCCTCAACATCACTCTTAAAAAAAAAAAAAAAGCCAAGAAAATGGCTTCACAAACGTCCCAATCCAAACCCATTACCCAGGACCTACCAATCATTGCCAGTTGCCCTAGTGATAGAAGGAGCTGCTGGGATATTTTACGGAGGGGAGAGGGGGCCAAGCCGGCTCAGTTCTTCCTCAGGGACTGGGGATCCGGGAAAGTTGATGACTCGGCATGAGTCAGCTGACCTACTCACTCCCGGTGCACTAATATACAGAGACTCAAATGAGCTCTTTATATAGTCCCGGAGGTAATACGTGGGATAAATAATTCTTCTGTAAATATGGGTTAGAAATCACGTTTAACTTGGATTCTGTGCTGACCTCTGGAGGCCAAAGCAGAGGTTTCCTTGCTAGAAGGGGCCAGGGGACAGCCTCCCTGTGCCCGGGAAGAACTGACGCCCCTCAATGGCATCACCCTACCTGGCACCAGATCATCTCTGAACCACGTCTGTTATGTCAGGGCATCTGGACACACACAAGGCTGTCGGGAAATACTGTGGACGAGGAAATGTTATGTGGTCCAAGAACAATTACATTTGCCCAGGCTGTACTTCTTTGCTCAATTAATAATTAGAATTTTAAGAAAGAAAACACACCTCGGAAAAAAAAAATGAACAAAAAGCAAATTGCGAATAAAACAATTTTTCAATTCATAGGTTAAAACAGGGTCTTTGAGGACTGAACTAAATCATACAGCAGCTATTAGTAGTGTTATGCTTTACTTCATAATTGGATGTAACACGCTCAGCCTCGCCACGGCGCTGAGCAAGCGGCGGCGCTAGGGACAGAGTTCAGACTGTTTACCCTTTACAGTATCCACAATTATCAACAGCACACCCCACAGATTATGAGCATCAGCCACTTGTAATGTGGCATTTTGAATAGATAAGCAGAAGAGCAATATGGCCATGCTTTTAACACAGTGTACCGACTTCACAAATGAGCCCAAGCCTGTTTTCACGGCAAAGTCTAAAAAATAACAGAAAATAAACACACCCGTCGTTTTGCAAAAGTTAAAAAAAAACCCCACAAAACCTGTGGCATGTAGATTTCAAAGACTGCATGAATGAGAGCATTTTTATCAACTGCTGTCAAGCCAGCAGTAATCTCCAAATTCGGTCTCTACCTTGAGACACAATTTGCTTATCTTAACATCCTAAAGGTTTTGAGCCACACACCATCGGGCAGGGCGGGCAGGGCGAGGCATGGGACTCCTAGCCGGGAGGAGGCCAGGAGGAGACAGAAGTGTTTTATTTTTCTTCCCCATCGCCTGGAAGAACCGAAAATATTTTAAAAACACACTACACCTTTGGCTGCCTGGTCCCTGAGCACTCTGGCTGCACGATGTGGGCACAATTTAACAAAAGCACTGGCAGAAAAGTGCAGAATGGCACCGTTTTGATTACAGGCTTGCTTTTTAACGGAAATAAAATTTCACAGTTAACAATGAGAGGTGAAAAGTTTAAGAGGCAAAGCCGTTCCTCCTGATCACTGACTGTTAATCAGCTTCATGGGTGGTTTGCCTAAATCTGTAGATTTTTTTTTTTTTTTACCTTGCACGACTGCCAAGATTGTAACTAATTTTTTTCCCTGCTGTAAGAGGAGGGGTGGAAAACTCGGCATAGAAGCCAGCTGTGTATGAGTGACGTGAGGCACTAATGCAGAGGGCAAAATTAAAATTCATGAATCTCTTCACAACCATTTGTGTAACAAGATTAAGACGGGACAGCGGAAAAGAGCGGCATTATCAGGCGTCTTACAGTCCTCCAGCTGGTTACGCTCTATTCCAACACAGTAGGGCTAAGAGGATAACACGCAGCCCGGAGGAAAACGCTGCTCCTCCGTTTGCGAGCAGGCTCGGCCCAGGGACCGTGGGGCTTTGGCCAGAGATGGAGAGGAAGAAAGCTGATTGCCGCGCAAGATGGAAAACTTTTAAGCCCTGGCTATTAGCACGCGGCAGACAAAAGCGGCCGGGGTGGAGGTCCCCGGCGCGTCCCCGGGGCCGCGGGGCCGCGGGGCAGGCGGCGGGCAGGGGCCCGAGGGGGCGCCCCGGGGGAGAGCGCCGGGGCTCCGGCAGAGCGGGGGGTGCTCCCGGCTCCCTCCGCCTTGGCCCGCGGCCCCCTCTGGGCCGCCTGCGGTCGCAAAGGAGACCTCCACGTGCGAGCTGGAGTTGGGTGGCGCCGCCCTGCCACCCCCGCCAGGCGGCACAGGGCAGGATCGGCGCCGCCAAAGCCGGGAGCAGGGTATTCCGTGCTCCCGGGGCAGAAAGGAGCCCAGCCAGAGGCGCTCTTTTGCTAGAAGCAGGAGAGCACCAGAGCAGCTGCAACTGCCAACCACACGCCCCCCTCCCCTCGCCCCGCCTTCAAAATACACATCTTGGGTTCGCATTGGTACCGTGTACTTAGGGGCGCCCTGACCCTGCAGAATATACCCCGGGTGGTTCCACTTGCCGAGAACGATGGGCAACGCCTGCTCCTCACAAGCCAACGAGGAGGGACACTGTTTCTTAGTCCAGGGTCAGCAAAGTGGAACACTTAACTTTTGAGCAGTTATGAAGAGATTACAACTGAGGCCACCTCGTTATTTATGGACATTTACCTTCGTGGGACCAGTCGGTCCATGGTTATTAAGGGAGTACCAACTACCTTTCGGGACCGTACACAGTATAGATACAAGAGGCATGTCTAGCGATTTACGGGCCGTGCTACGCTTAGTAGGGTAGTAGTGTACCGCATTGGAAATAAAGAGAGGAAGTTGCTTTCCGCTGGCCGCTGACAATCTAAAGTTCTGGACAAAGGAGAGGTGGCCAAGAAGGACTCACAAGTCCCAGTACACTTCCAATCTTGCAGGGAGGAGACGGAGGGTATCAGGCACAACGCTGACCGTCTCTGCTGGTGGAGAAACCCTCGCCTCTGCCCTCCTGATCCGTGATCGAGAAACTGAAAGCATTTGTTGTTCTAGGGGAAGGTGAATGACGAGGCATTTAAGCATCCATCAGCTGTGCTCCCTGTAGCTCTAGCCTGACCAGGAGACAGGGCTGTTTTTGTCCCTTTGGATAGAGGAGAGACCCTTCCCCAACCTGGTAAAGCCCTCAGAGCCTTTCCTTTTATTCTGGAAAGGGGTCCTCATTCTAGAGAAGCAGGTAAGATTTGAATAACACACCATTTTCTTTTTATTTTCTGATTGGAAGAAAGGGCAATCCCACCAGCCAGAGGAGGGGATTTAACCCTTTCAGTTCACAAAACATCACTGTTTCCTGCCCCCAGCTCACGGGGGCTAAATGAAACCTCAGAGACCCAAATGAGTGAACCCATGTCCACAAAGTAAGGGTTTTCTTTCTGGTGCCTAGAGATCAGATCCACTTTGCATATAATTTTTCAAAAGTCAACATACTCCTACATTATATATCACAGTTCTGGGTAATAAAGAATGCTCTTCGCATTTTCTCAGGAGAAAATTGAGGTCACAGCTTTACTTTTCTGCATTCACAACTTGCAAAATCACGACAAGTTCAAAGTCTCTTGCCAAGGTCAGCCTAGCTCAGAAAAGGGAGATTTCTGTAAGGCACAAAATTACAGAAGTAATACATGTTAGACTCGTAAGTGTGATACGTATTGGCAAAGGTGAGATTCCTAAAATGTTTTCAGGGGAACGCATACTCCTCAGTGGCCTATATTGCTCTATACCTATAAATAATAAAAAGGCTGATAACACTGCTTTATGTAAGCACGCTTAGAAATCACTTTCAGATAAGTGCTTTTGACCTAAATCTTGTAGCTCCTCGATCTGACATATAACCCTGCAACTGTGAAATTCTGTATGAGATTTAACAGTCTCAAGCTGCCAACTGACCCAGCCATAAAGCAAGCAGAGATAAAGATTTACAGTCCAACATGATACAATTAGACATTCACCTTCTATTTATTTCAGTGCAGCTGAGCATTTAGCCTACTTAAAAGCCGAAGGTTTTTCATTAAAATATAAATGCTTGTTTATCATTCATTCTGTGCCACCTCCCCCCTGCATCCTACAAATTAGCCTATTATGAATGAAAAGATTAGTTTGTTTCAGAGAAAGGCGTAAACAGGAATGGTTTCTGTAAAATCCTTCTAGACATGCAAAAATAAAAGATGGCTTTACCACACAAAATAATCAGATACAAATAGCTGTTCAGAAACAGCACACCTAAAGAGTACTTTAATCAAATATTTAGGTTACCTGCCAAAAAGACCATGATCTCTTCAAAATGCAACGCGGATTAAAGTGTTATCTAACACAAGCAGAAAACTAACCTTGGAGTGGAAGTTTGAAATGTGTTCATCATAATTTTCATGTCTTTGGATAGAGAAATCAGCTTTTTCAGCTAGACTGCAAAACTGGTTTAAAGTAGTCCCTCGGCGTGGGGCGAATACCATCGCTTTCCCCTAGAATGTTGAAAAGGAAATTCACACATTTTAAAACTGGAAGGCAACCAAACACAACAAACATTGGGTAAAGCATTTAATGTACTGCTCGCAGGTAGAAATACAATTGTTCTTTTTTTTCTTTTTTTTTAATGTTTATTTATTTTTGAGAGACAGAGAGACAGAGTGTGAGCAGGGGAGGAGCAGAGAGAGAGGGAGGGAGACACAGAATCCAAAACAGGCTCCAGGCTCTGAGCTGTCAGCACAGATCCTGACGCAGGGCTCGAACTCATGAACCACAAGATCATGCCCTGAGCTGAGGTCGGCTGCTAAACTGACTGAGCCACCCAAGTGCCCCGAAAACACAATTGTTCTTGAGACACCCATACAGGATAACATTCACAGTGAGAATAATTTCAAGGACGGATATACACCAAGCAAGAAAAAATACATACATTTCATATTCAAATGTTGTTATGTTTTATCTCTTTCAAATAATGCATGTGATAAAGTGTGGCCCAGAGCTGGTATTCTGTATGACACAGGCCTGTCTTGGGTCCAGTGGTTGAAACCATGGACTAGGTGTCAGACTAACTGGTCCACGGCACTGCTACCCACCTTGAGACTCGTAAGCAGCTGCAGTGTGTCCACAACACAGTTCCAGAGCGTGTGGCAACGGATGTCTAGAGATTTAGTTATTACTGTGCCCTGAAAACTCAGTTCCCAGAAATTCTCCATAGAGACAAGTAACTGCAATCTCCATTGGAGAATTTTGCTTGTTTCGGTCCTCCCACCAGCGTTCTCCAGGACCCTGCTGTTGGAGACAAGGCTACCAGATCTTGGTTTCCAACTTCATTGAATCCTTCCTAACAATCATCGTTGGAGCACGGCAGCTCCTGGCAGTGCCCAAACAGTGCTTTTCAAACACAGTGGTATAATGAGGGCAAACACGCTTTTCTAAATAAGCCGCACAACCTCATGAGACTGTTGCAGTGGGGGGGGGAGGGAGGGGCTTGAGTAAAAGCTACCAGATTTCAGAAGACCATTGGACACGAGACTCCACGATGTCCGTTTTGCTGACTCCTGGGTGCAAGTGGACTTTTCCTCACCCTCTGGGACATGCACAGAAGAGCTAAACTTCAGAATCTTTTCTTTTTGTTTAAAGGATGACGTATGCTTCTGTTAACTTCAAGGTTATATTTCACTTCTATGAACGGTCGCTTCAGGTTTTGAGGGAATCATGAAAATATTTCTTACGAAATGTGGTTTCTCATTTATTACTGCCAAATCTGGCAGTATTACTGCCAAATTTTTGAGAGAGAGAGAAACACAGAGTGTGAGCGAGGGAGGGTCAGAGAGAGAGGGAGATGCAGAATCTGAAGCAGGCTCTAGGCTCTGAGCCGTCAGCTCGAACCCACAAACTGTGAGATCATGACCCGAGCCGAAGTCAGATTCTTAACCGACTGAGCCACCGACGCGCCCCTCATTTACTCTTCATACCACCCAATAATGCAGGTATTATCAGCTCCATTTTACAGGATGCTCTGAACGGCTGAATAATTGGCCAAGATAACACAACCGGCAAGTGACAGGAAATTTCCCTGACTCCAGTGCTGAGGATCTCTCCACGACACTACCTCTCTTCCTTGTTAGTAATAGCGACGGCAATAATCATAAGTACCACTGTGTTTGGTGTTTCGCAAACCTTCCCTTCCATCCCATCAACAATTTCCTCAACGACCTTGTGCGGTAGGCATTACATTTTACACATGATTAGACAATCAGTGAAGGCTTTGAAGAAGATGAGGAGGAACTGTGTGGCAGAAAGTGTCCCGGGCTTAAAAGAGTCTCTACCAGGGGCGCCTGGGTGGCTCAGTCGGTTAAGCCTCTGACTTCGGCTCAGGTCAGATCTCACGTTCCTGGGTTCGAGCCCGTGGGTTCAAGCCCCGCATCGGGCTCTGTGCTGACGGCTAGCTCAGAGCCTGGAGCCTGCTTCAGATTTTGTGTCTCCTTCTCCCTCTGCCCCTCCCCCTCTATGCTCTGTCTCTCTCTGTATCAAAAATAAATAAAACATTAAAAAAAAAGAAAAAAAAAGAGTCTCTACCATTACACAGCTGTCACCTCAGGAAAATCAGAAGAAGAAGAAAAAAAGCCACCGAACCGTTGAACTAGAAGACCTGGGGGATGATGTAATCCAGTCTCCTCGGTCACCGCAGCGGACCTACGGAGGCTTCTCTCCAAGTGGGAAGAACGAAGCCTGTCCCCCCCCGCCCCAATTCCAGCAAGTTGTGAGGGTCGAATGAGATGACGAACGTGAAAATAATTAGAAAATCAAGGCTATGTCGATGTAAGACTAGAAACGTCTACACGGCCTAACAGCGCCGCAGAGATTCTATCATTCTGTCTCCCTCTCTTTCCCTCACTCACCCGCGAGCAGATACACTGGTACCGTGTCCTGGACATCAAGTGTGTTGTCATTCTGTGTTTACACAGACATGCACACATCCAGGCACGTAATTACAGTGGCACCAACGGTGCCACCACACTTCAGGTTCTGTCAGCCTTTCCAATATTAATTGCTATTTTCAGGCAGTTTTCAAACTTAGCAGCAAAAATTCATTTTGATGTGAAACTAGATATAATACATGGTCTCGGCAGGGGAGCAAAAGTCTCCATTGGAAAAAAAAAAGGGGTATACTAGTAGGTCATTTTAGTCATTTCTAAGAGCTGGTTGCCAGTCTGGGTCTGTGAATAATGGAAGCTGCTTTATTTTCAAGTCACCTGCAAAAATGGTCTCACAGTTACAAATTGAAGAGCTGATTTTTTTCCCAAGATTTTTTTTTCAAGTAATCTCTATACCCAACGTGGGGCTTGAACTTAGAACCCTGAGAACAAGGGTCACGTGCTCCATCAGCTGAGCCAGCCTGGAGCCCCTGAAGAGTTGATTTTTAACAGCTATTATCTAAGCCAAATATCATAATGTTTACAGGGCTCCAGGGCGCTTGGCTGGGTTGGTGTTTACGTTTATGAGCACATGCTCCCCACCCCCACCCCTTGTTGGTCAGGGTGAGAGGTAGGGGGACCCAGCTAAGCATATGGCTTATTCCTCTCCACCCAGACATCTCTCCCTCTCCAGGTCCCAGTTTCTCTGGCCTTCCCTAACCACCCCCAGAACCGCAGCTGCTGCCCCGTCATGCTCCCCTCCCCTCACCCCATCACTTTTGTTCTTAGCGCTCATCACCACTAACAGTCATATCCCTGTTCGTGACCGCCAGTCACCTTCGGCTAGAATGGATGCTCATAACAACAGGATCTTCTAATGTGTTATTCACTGCATTTCTTCAGTGCCTAGCATAGAGTAGACTCTCAACCAATACTTGTGGAGAGAAGAAGTGAAATCCAGATGTTGAATAATCTGAGAAATGCAAGTCTTAGGGAATTAGGAGGCCACATTCTATTGCTTATTCTTGAAAAGTGATTTTCTCCAGGAAGCTTTCACAGAGTCCGTGGCTCTGATGGGATTTCAGAGGGCACCATTCCGTGTACAGTACTGTGCCCGCGACAAAGAGAAAGGGTGAGCAGTAGTCTTAATCTCTAATTACTCACTTATGAGTTTTAAAATGCTTTCATTTTCATTTTATTGAACACAGACACCTTTGAGATGTGAATCAATATTTAGGAGGGACAAGAGTACATCATCCATTCATTCAATAAATGGCCACCGAGTGCCAGCATCCGCCCCATACAGAATGATTTTAGAATTCCCCTTGTCCCCAGTGGAGCGGGACACTGGTACAGTCAGAGGAATATGCCTTACAATTTAGGCTGCAAAAATCAAAACCAGAAAAAAAAATATGGATTTCAAATTAGCCCATCACTTTAGAAAAATTACTTTCAATTTACCAAGGCCCGACGTTCTAGGCATTTGAAGTCCTAGAATCATCTTAAACTCAGAATGAACACTCAATTGAACGTAAAATTTTGACTGATGGGCAGAAATTTGAGAGAATTCATTTATCCCTGGAGAGAAGAGAGGAGTTGTTCCACTAAACAACAATGATATTGTTTACATCATGAGCTCAGTTGTTGTTATTTTGCTAGACTAATCTATACTCATATATTAAAGGGTGTGTGCTTCTGGAAAAAATAAGTGTGCTTCAGATTTCTTTTATAAGGAATACGCTATGCTGGTGAAATGCTTTTATTCCTGTTTCATTTCCAGGCAACCAACTATTAAATACCAATTACATGTTTAAGCTTATGTTTATTTTTTCTTTACCTGGTTACTGAGATGCCGCCTGTGCCTGCTTTCCCCCCTACATCTCTCTGAACCCCCTTCCCTGGCTTCTCCACCTGCCCCTTGATTGTCAGGGGTCTCCGGGATCTGCCTACTTTTTCCTCCTGTTGTGTTCGATTGTAGGCAATCGTACTGAAGTCCACGACTTTAGCTCTTACCGATACATCAACACTCCCAATATTTCTCTAGAGCACTCACCATAGTCCAGGGCCCACCCATGTTTTCAGGTGCCTACTAGGTCTCTCCATGGGAATGGTCTGAAAGTACTTTTTTTTTTTTTTAAGTAGGCTCCATGTGGAGCCCAACTCAGGGCTTGAATTCACAACCCTGAAATCAAGACCTGAACTGAGATCAAGAGCTTAACTGATGGAGCTACCCAGGTGCCCCATGATAAAGGAGTTGATTTTTGTTTTGTTTTTTAAGTAGGCTCCATGCCCAATACGAGGCTTGAACTCACGACCCTGAGATCAAGAGTCACATGTTCTACCGACTGAGCCAGCCAGGAGCCCTTTGAAAGTATGTTTAACCTATTCTGTCTACAATGGAACTCAGTACCCTTGGCCCCAAACTCCTTCTCACCCCCATTTCCCCCACCCAAGCACACTGAGTACCCACCAGGCATCAAGCATCTCCATACCCTTCACCTTCAAAAGGAAGTTGGAAACCAGGGAATTGTGGAACTGCCCATAAAACCCTGCATCATTGTCATCTGCCATATATGATTTTCAGACTATGTTTGAGTTGCGTCCAGGGTGACATGGGTGGGTGAAAATGAGACCCAGAACAGAAGTGCTAATATCTTCACATCCCATTTAGCCACAGCTGCTTCACTTTTCTCTGTTTTACAACTGGTGTTTTGACCAAAGGCTTCTCCCATCTCAAAAGAGTTTGGAAACCACTGACAGGGTCCCACCTTTCTGGAAAGGCAGGCAAAGTCCAGCGTGACCTGATGCATGCCTATATCTGCAGCCCTGGTGCTGGCCCCTCCCCCGTACCCACTTTGAGCTCCAATGAGGCCAACACATCGTAGTCCCCCAATTTGTCCTTTCATGGACTCCATGTGTCTTCAAACTTACAAACATTCCCTTGGGTGAAATGCTTCTCTTACCCCCAGTTCTTTGTCTGCCTGGTAATTCCTTCTCCTCCTTCAGCACCCAGATTAGGCACCCTGTCCCTGAGATGCCTTTACTGACCATCCCTGGCCTCAATGCTGTGCCTCCTCCCTGTTAGTCACTTTTGCCCTCTGCTTCCTCACTTATACCTCTGCTATATCCTTAACACACCATCAGGTAATTGTCGCTTGTTTGTCTCCCACGCTAGACTGTGATCTCGTTCAGGGCCGGGTTCCTTTGTATCTTATTCTATCCCCAGGTCCTAGCACAGCATGTCAGCATCTGGCATCTGAGAGGTACTCAGTAAATGTCTGTTGAACAATTCCTGGTAAATATCCACTCAATTCTGCCTTCTCCATCTTCAGATCTTCTCTAGCTCCTAACTATTCAATTTCACATACAAGTTGATCCACGATGGTGACCTAAGGAGATTTGCTGCTTTCCGGATCTCTTACTCCACTGCAGCCTCTCTGCTGGCCAGTCTGATCTTTCTAGGACCCACCTCTGACCATGCCACCGCTCAAACACTTTCAGCATCTCTCTGTTGTCCATAGAATAAAGCCCAGTTTCTTCTCATACTGTCCTCAGCCCTTCATAAGATGCCACCCCAAACTAACTCTTTAACCTCATCTTCTGCCCCTCTCAACCCTTACCCCCAAACCACAGATTCCCACCCTTCCGTCAGAGCACACTTTGTGTTGATCCCAGAATGCAACGTGCTTTTCCATGCTCTGTACCTGTGAGCATCCTTCCCTCTACCAGGGGATGGAACTTCTAGGTCCTTCTGGTCCCCTAGTCCTCTTCCTTCTAGTCCCCTTCCCTTGAAGGTTAGGTTGCCTTACTACTGAAGACCAAAGTCAAATGCCTCTACCTCTGTAGAAACCTGCGTCAGGCAGTCCGTCACTCTTCCTGGTGTATCTCCTCCCCAGGACGATCACGCTGCATTGGAACTCCTGGCAGCTCAGGCACTAATCTGCCCCGCTAAACAGATTCTCACAGTGCTCATGACTCATATTTCCTTCCCTACCCTGCATTCCCAGCAGAGTGCCGGGTGGTCAGTAGTTGCTTAACAAATGCTTGTTGCATCAAGACAGAGTCCAAAGCCTTGACTGTCACATTCTATTAAAGGTGTACATTAGAAAGACCACCAAAACAACTAAGATCTGCACCATGCTATATATGACCAAAGGCTTGGCTCTTGTAGGCCATTTTGCGCCATCCACTGGGGTTCTACCTGTGGGCGTGTTACATCTCCACAACCAGGTTATAAATTCTTTGGGGACAGAGACTCAGCCCTGCACATACTGAACAAGCACCTGGGCAGACTTCAGGAAAGAACTTCTAGAGGCAGGCTCCTACTCTGAGAGTCTTAAAACAAACTAGAGACTTTCTATTCTTACAACTGGGAGAGGCGGGTATGGCCGAACCCAGTTTCTCACCAAGAACAAGGGTGAATTTGTTGGGTCTCTGACCCAGCCAGCAGACAGGAAAATAAGGGCCCTTCAGCACATCTCAGTTTACCACCCTGAACCCACAAGGCATTTCCCTGAGATAAGCAGAAGCAGAGGTTTGTACAGATGTCTGCAGAGATGCTGGATTTAAAAGAAAAAAAAAAAGGAGGAAATCGGTCTGCTCTTGAAAAACCATGTCCATGATTTACATGCAGCCAAGCGGGGCTCCAGGAATTCGGTGGGTAGTTAGGGCCAGTTTCTAAAGGTTAAAGGAATCCCAAGATGGCATTTCTGAATTCTTGACAACTGGTTAGTGGCAACGAGCTGGAGAGGGGTCAACATTGCTCCCCTTCTGTCCCTTTGCTGCCTCTGAGTAAATTCACACCGTTCAGTTGGCTTGGGGTCCCTCCCTGCACAGAAAGCCATTTCAGAGAAATATCAGTAGATCCCATTTGTGGCTTGTCATTTCCAGGCTAAAGTTCAACGTGCAGGTTGCTGTGGCTGCATTTTAAATTACATTCTGGCCCTCTGATATCAGACATTGCTGATGTTCTTTGAAGACACACAACAACGGGGGGTCACCTATCCATCAACAGCAGCAAGAAGCCACTTACGGGAGGGAAAACGATGGGGGGGGACGGGGGGCGGGACTCTGGAAGAAGATTGCTTCTTGGAATAAGTAAATTTTGCTGATTTCATTCCTTTGTAATATCTATTCTTTTCTTTTTACCTTTAAAGTTTGCTAGAGAGTTCCCTGTACATTCTGGCAGGACTCCAATGTTTCACAGCTTCTTCCAACCAGCAGGTTGAGGAAAGTTCCTAAACATTTCCTGCTGGAATTTCGGGTTTCTTGTAATGACTCTGCAGCCACAGGTGCCCATCTGGCTGAGGATCTAACCTCAGCCCTGGGATTCGACATCTGTGCTGTGTTAAGCCAGAAGCCCACCTTGGCGGATTAGCGCTCCCTGTCCCCCTCACGCATGACCCTGTGACAAAATCTGAAATGCAGGGAAATCCCTGCTTTCCATGTACCTTTTTTTGCTTCTGGATCCTATGACTCCAGACAGCTGATTCGCCTTAGCTAGAAATCAAGGAACCACACACCCCAAAAGGGCAGAGTTCATTTCTTCCTGCAGCTCACCCCTCGAAACCTCGCGTAACAATTCCTTCCTTATTGCCATCTAGGACTAATCTCTCTTCTCTCACTCCATCCGTAGTAAAAAGGGTCATCTTCACTCACGTAGACAGTCCTTCTGGGACCAACAAGGGGCCTGCTGATGGCATGCAGGAACTGGGTGCAGAGGGCAAGGGGGACACAGCGTGTCCAGGTGTGTGCAGGAATCACCAAAGTTCAGGTCGAGAGAAGGGTGTGTGCCCCTCCCCCCAGCATTTCTGCAAGGAAGTATTTGGTCCTCACCACAGTCAGACAGTCTCATCGGTTCTTTAAGAGCTAAAATATATTCAGAGCCAGTGGTGTGGTGTGTTAAGCTTTCTGTGCATCGGCTTATTCTCTCCCCATTTGACAGATGGGGGAACTGAGGCTTCATGAGATGAACCCAGTACATGGCCACATTTGAACCTTAAGCTTTCTGACTCCGGAGCACAAGCATACCTTCCCTCCAGAAGAAGGACTTAGGGCGTTCCAGAGCCTGCCAGTGCTAACTTGGGCCTAGATTCACGCCCCATACCGGCCTCCATCAGCCAGGTCAAGTGTCCCTTGGACAAGTGTCTCATGAGTATTAACCCTAACAGGCTAATAGTGCAATAAAAAAAGAATGAGTTTTCATTCTGGAGCACACCCTGTGCATGAGCTGCTGTGCTGGGGATTTACATGTGTACATATTTTACATCGGCCGAGAGGCAGGACTTCCTCCCTCACCCAGAGGTGATGAAACTCTGGGCTCAGAGAGCCTTGAGAGTCAGAGCAGACTTGGGTTTTGTATGCAGATAGTTCTGACTCCACCCTCTAGCTTGACCTGCTTTACCAGCAGAAACTGGGAATAGGAAGTGTTTGGCTGAAGTAGTCTTCACAGAGCACCCTGAGAACTTGGCTGTTACCTCCCACTGAATTTGCTGAGCCTCCAGTTACCAAGAACTTGGGATCCACCAGTGGAACCCCCCACGTTGTTTCTTCATGGGCCTCTTGTGGTACCTTTAACACCAGGGCTGCAAAACCACAGAGAAGTTGTCTGGCTCAAGAGAACGTTAACTGCAGCTCTACTTGTAATGGAATAAACCTTTCCTGTTCCCTTAGTCTTCAGAGGTGATTTCCGCAGGGGAAGAGCCTATGGAAGCCGAACAGCCAGTCCAGAGAGCTAAGGAGGGGCAGGGGTCAGTTCTGGCTGTGGTTAACCGGCGCTCTGGGTAACCAGCCCACTGGTACAGGATGGGGAGCTGCTGGTGGCCACCGCCAAGTCTATGTGAGCCTTCCACCATCCACCGATGGCGGCCCAGGCAGCTCTTGCTTCCGCAGAGCTCCCAACGGGGATGAGATTCCTGAGCAGTAGTTTGGGTATATCTATGTGCCACCCACATATTGGATTTCCCCTCTCATGGTGGGTCACTTACACCTTAAACTAGAACACCCAGGAGCCTTGTGCATCAGCCACCCCATGAGGGGCCTAAGCAAGCCCCCTACTCCCATTTCCAATCCTGCAGTTCAGGGAAGGCCCCTCTGCTCCTCACATAGAAGGGGCAGGTACCACCTACTCCAGGGTCCCGCCCCATCCTTCTCGAGCTAACGGCGAGGACCTGGCTGTCACTAGGAGGGCTGCTCTGTGGAGTCACACTTCAGGCAAGTTCTGGGTTTAATAAGGGCACAGAGGAGCTGCTAGAGATTCCAGTCCAATCTGCATTTAGGACTATTCACAGCCTGGACAGTTTTCTATTGTAAAGCATTCGAATGATTTACAATAGATCCTAGGTAAATCATGCAAATCTCTGAAAAATGGAGTATTTGCCACGAACAGGCTTTGAAGGGTGTTGGTGAAGTACTGTTTGTGCAGTGTGAGATCCAGGAGTCCTTGAAAGCATTGTATTTATGTATGATACATTTTCACAGAGGCCTTTACCTCCACGAAATCTCTGTGCCCTCTCTGAAAATCCTGACCTTGCAAGTGCTCACAAGAATCACCCAAGGCTAACAGGGGATGAAGAGGCCCCCAATTCCTTCTTCTACCCTCAACCTGGGCTGCTCACTCAACCATGGCAGCCATCAATAGCTTGGAGCCTGCCCCTTCCTCGCCTCAAGACCTACTACCCACCTCACAGGGGGAATTGAGAAGGCCAATTTAATTTAATTGATTACCACTTACCAAGCTGTGGTTACTCCTTTGAGAGGCCTATTTAAAGTTTCTGAGCTACACAGAGATAACAAAATAAAAAGCAACAGTGTAAGGCAAAGGACGATTATCAAATTGCTCTGGGAACCTTCACTGTGAAAAAGATATAAAAGAAAGATTGAAAGGTATTAGTCTATAAGTCTCATCGAGGTCAGAGAACTAGAGCAAACCTTCTTAAAAAGACTTTTGGAACAAAACTTTAGAAAATACTTTTACACACACACACACACACACACACACACACACACACACACAGGCTGCAATCCTTTCTTAGATAAATAGGAGTACCTGTCTTAGAACTGCATTAACATTGTTAACCTATTTTAAATTCCTAGGGCACAGCAAGAATCTTACATACTTATAAGATTTTTTTTAAATGCATGAGCTTTAAACTCGTTTTCTTACTTTAAATAGATGTATATTAACTCTCCGGTTAGGCTGCAGGACCTCCTAGCTTAGTGGAACAGCCCAACAAAATAAGAATGGCTACAAACTCTGTAATTTACTCACAGGCATAAATGGATATATAAATGTAAAAATGTGCACAATATTTTATGCCCTGCTTGGCTTCATTGTGACCTAATGTTTATAATATGTAAATAATGGCTTCCTTTTAAAGCAAAGAACTTTTAATATACAGATTCATCTGAAGTCCTATTTTTTTATATAAACAGAAATAAAAAGAAAAAATATTCTTTTGCAATAAATAAATACCCAATGACAAAGGTTACCATTGAAGGGATTTAAAATGACAGAAGTCAACAGAAAACTTTCAATATCATACTTCCACTTTAATACGAAGATATTGTTATCAAAGGAAAAGACTCAAGAAATTCTTTGATAAAAATAATCTCACACTATCTTTGAAGCGGTTTCATTTATTTTACTACCCACTGTGTTCCTTATCAGAAGGCCAAGGGTAAGAAGTTTCCTAGTTATGATCAGGAAAGAATCTGATAGATCAGAAGACCCAATTGAAGTTGGACATAATAAGCATTAAAGTATTACATGACATTAATCCTGCCATTCCATTACTCTCTCCATCTTTGTGCACAGACTAATTATTCTGAAGCCAGTGTTCAGGAGAAAATAGAAACATACTTACTCTGGGCTGGAGTAATCTCTTTATTGCATCAACAAGGCTGGCTCTGTACTGGTCCAGAAACAGGCTGATATTGAGAAGAGAGCAGAATCCAGATTAAACCGGGGTTCCAAGTCTAATGATACTAATGGAGATAAGTACAAGGCTAATTACACATGTTTACTCAACACTGAAAAAGGAGAAACTGCTTCCTTCCATTCAAGTGTCTCCCTGGAAGAAAAAAGACGTTGTGGTTGGTGTTACTCACCCACAGCCAAGCCATTGACCTGCAACTGGCCAGGGAATCACGTGGTTGAGACGAAGCGCTTTCCATCCCGAGAGCCTAGTTCCTGCAGACCTGGGCCATCAGCCCTTGGAGGTACGATGAGGCCACCCCCCAGAAACACACGCCAGCCCTGGGAGCCCAGAACAGATCTCGGTTGGTGACGGTTTTTTGTGAGGAAGAGCAGCACTGAGGTCAGACTCAACCACTGACCTAGGAGTCAACAGTTCCAAAAACAAAGACCAGGTTTAGGCAAGGTATCACAAGGGTTTTCCTCCTTGGACCTCCATGTTGATTTTTGTGTAGTTCACTGTGATTTTTCATTTTTCTTCTTTTGAGAATTTCTTTTTTTTTTAATGTTTATTTATTTTTGAGAGACAGAGTGTGAGTGGAGGGAGGGGCACAAAGCGAGGGAGACACAGAATCTGAAGCAGGCACCAGGCTCTGAGCTGTGCACACAGAGCCCGATGTGGGGCTTGAACGCATGAACCATGAGATCATGACCTGGGCTTAACTGACTGAGCCATCCAGACGCCTCCTCTTTTGAGAATTTCTGTTGTTGCTCTGTCACCCCTTTGGTTGGGCCAAGCTAAGACTGTCTTTACCAGGCCTTCTCTTGGAAACCCGGGGCAGATTTTTCTTATTCGGGACTTGTGGGCTAGAGGGTTGAGCAGCCTTCTGCATCAGCCACCGCCTAAGGGGCCTAAGTGGGGCCCCCTACTCCCATTTCTAAGGCTGCACTTTGGTGTGGAGCCTCTCTGATTTGGCCTCCCTGCCCCTAACATAGCATGAGTCAGTACCACTGATTCAAGGGCCCTGCCTCATCATCCTTGTTGGAGCTAAGGGTGACTTCCAGCTCTCAGTAGGAGGGCTGCTGTGCCGAGTCACACCGCAGGCAAGTGGGGAGCACAGTGTAGGGTTTAATGGCACTCAAACTCTGAACTCTCTGCTATGTGTGGCTAAGTCACTCTACACGAGGCCTCGGTTTCCTGGTCAATAAAGGCCCACCTGCATGGCTGTGGGGGGGGGGGCATCAAATTAATAATATATATTAGTTGACAAATACTCGTTGATCACTGACCACATATGAGGGGCTGTTTTAGGCATCGGAGACAAGCTGTGAATAAAACAAAGTTCCCATCCTCAAGAAGCTTCCGGTCTCTATTCATTTACACACTGCAGGCTCTAGCACCACATACACACCCAGAAGGTACTCTGTAAGTATCTGCCGACTGCCTGACTAGCAGAGCAATATGGTCCTGAAATTGAGCAGCTTACAGAGGATGTTGGTTTCAATGACCCAAAAACAGGCTGTCTGCACTCCTTTATTGGTATTGTTAAGGAAGAATCAACACTTGGGTAGAACATTTCACCAACCAGTTCTCTTCCAAGTCTCTCGCTTGCGAAGGAGGAGTGGGGGAGAGCACCGGATGAAAAACTGCCAAGAAGTGGTGCTTGGGCTTCACCATGACACGTACAGGAGAAGGTTCTTCTATAAAAGGATGCTTTGAGCACTGGAGAAAGAATACTTTTAAGATGAGCTAAATTCACGTCTAGAGTGGGAACCTTATCCTGCTCCATCCATCAATCAGGACAACCTGAGGGTGAGCCAGGGGAAAATTTTCCTATCATTCCATAAAAAAAGAAAAGAAAAAAACACCTAAATCTTAGAACATAGAATGTGTCTCATTCAAATGCTACAAAAACTTTCCTGTAAATCATATTACTCAGTGATTAATAATCATTAAGGGTTGATAAGAAAGGAATCAAATTCTAACTAGGTGTTTTTTAAAGTTTTCTCTTCAGGACTATATACCTTATTCTTTAGTGAGGTAATAATATCTTAAATTAAAAAAAATTTTTTTAACATTGATTTATTTTTTGAGAGAGAGAGACAGCATGAGCGAAGAAGGGGCAGAGAGAGAGAGGGAGTCACAGAATCGAAAGCAGGCTCCAGGCTCTGAGATGTCAGCACAGAGCCTGATGCGGGGCTTACACACATGAACCGTGAGATGGTGACCTGAGCTGAAGCCGGCCGCTCAACCAACTGAGCCACCCAGGCGCCCCTAACTTAAATTTTAATAATGAAGCATCCTGGTTTTATTTTTAAAAATGACTATCAATGTGGGAAAATATCTGTCAGTTACTCAGGCCCATAGGAGACCTGGCCGGTCAGGATATACAACATTAAGCAAAAGACCACTCTTTAGTTTATGCCTGTGCATCTCACGAGCTGGTAAGATTGTCTGAAATAATCAGCACCTTAAAAACTGAGCTTAAAACATAACCTTATAAAGCACTATTTTCACTCATCGTTGGTAATGTGACAAAGATATTAATATTGCAGCCTACTGGAAAACGCGACTTAACACCCAAGCACCCATTCCAAACAGGCATTTGAATGGCAGTGTTGTCTACTCCATCCTTCCAAGTCAAATTCCCCAAAAGTAATTCTTGAAGTTCTCTAATAAGTCTTTATTCCAAGCAAGCTCACCTTTCTACTTAGCTCTGATGCAGAATGTATAATGCTTTGTGGGATATGTCATATGAGCAATTTCAATGTGCTTTAGTGGGAGTGATGTATAATCTCCTGAAAATTCACCCCTAATATAAGTCCTAATGGGCTCAGAGAACAACAGTAGCTTAAGTGGATCTATTTTAAAAAGGCTGAGTGGGTCACTGATTGGAATGGAGATACCATTTCAACTCTCCCTTCCGTTACTGATCAAAATACATGGACCGTGGCACTAGTTTGGCTATTAAAACACACACACACACACACACATGCGCATGGAAACATGGCCCTCGATACAATGCACACTTGTGGAATCAATACTTGCTTTGTTCCGTTGATCTGAATGATAGATTTCTCGACAAAGGAAAGGTGCCAGGCCATTTTCATGGCCACTCCTCCACTCATAGAGAAATTAATTAGTGCAGGGGACAAGGAGACATTTCTCCATCAGTATTCACAGAAAGGAAGGCCTCTATGTAATTTTTAAGATGACATGGGCTAAGTTAAATTCCCTATTTTAGATTTAACTGTCAGCAGAAAGATGGCCTCTATCAGTGTTTATCAAGTGATTATCGCTGCTCAGAGAGGGCTGATGGGGGTCTGATCTCCTGCAGGGCTACCCCGTAGGGGGCCAGATCTTTGGCAGCTTGTTTATCTTGTGTGGGACTGAAGTGTAAGTATGGGGTGAAAGGGCTGGCTGCATTTGGGTTAAAGAGTTTTTCAGGTGAAAAGCTTGCGATTTAGAACTATCCATGGGCACAGCATCTGGAAGAAAACAGAGACATTCTAGAACCTGTTTTGAAAAAAAAATTTTTTTTTGGGGGGGGCCACAAACATACCTTAAAAACCAAGAATAGAAAATAGAAACCACCCACTATCCATAGTGTAAAAATGCTAGGAGAGCCAGCGGGCTGGCGTGACCTTCCACCACGTCTCCACAAAGTTCCAGATGCAGACACGGTGCCGCTCTGCACACCTAGCTCAGTGCATCCCGCTATGGGTGGCATTTCCAAGCCTTGAGAGAATCCAAATGTACAGAATCATTTTTATTTTTGCAAAGCTACAATAAACTGGCAAGCCATCAAACGCTGAATGAAAGCGTTCATTGGCTAAAAAAAAATCTTAAAAAAAAAAATCTTACCTCCAGACTCTTAGATGATCGTGATTGAACAGGGGTCTGGGAAGGCCGCTGAAAGTTTACCATCACTTGCTATTCCAAACTCAGCAAGGACCAGGCTGGACTGAATTCCAGTAAAGGAACTCTTATATTAAATTCGCTGTTAAACGAGTCAACCAAGAGACTTAATAGGCAGGGGTTTTTTCTACACCTGTGGTTAAATATTCTAATATTTTGAGGTTTGTCAACAGCATCCTTTTGCAGGTGAACCTCAATTTTTTTCCCTCCTGTTTATTTCAGAGTTGACATTTTACAAGTTATTTGGAAACTGTTGAACCATGAAACTATATTTCATTGTCAAAAATGCTGAGTGGTGAAATAATGGCTCACAGCTTTTCCTCTTTATTTTTGAATTGGGTGGTGCTCCTGAATTTAGATGTGAGTAAAGGAGCCCATCTCTTCTGGGAAAGAAGTCATTTCCCCCACAGCCCACAGGTTTCTGAGTGTTTGAAGGTAAATATATGAATGATTTAAAAACATACACATATCACCCTCATTGTAATCATGTGCATTTTCCTTGAACCACAACGTGGGTTTGGAATAGGTTTGTGAATAGAGCTTGTTTTCATGTAAATGGGATCAAGCAGTACCACTGGTTAGCTATTCAGAGAATCAGACAATGCCACCCTTGCTGGAAATGCTTCAGTAAGGATTTAATCCATGCCCCTCATATCTGAACTCCAACTCTTGCTTCATATTCCTATGGCCTAATCCAGATCTCACGGATAATGACTAAAGGAGGGTGTGTGGCACTGTGATCCGCATATGCGTGGCACCTATTTTGGCCACTGACTATTTCAGGTTTCATCTTGGAGGTGGTGTCTAAAGAGAGGTGTCTTTTTTTCCTCCTCTGGAACCCTGTGAAAAGAAATGTGGCAATGGTCTGCCTGCCTGTCCCCAGAAGCATCTCCCACGCAGTAGCTGACAGAGAAACACCAAACCGTCAGGACGTAAAGGGCTCACAGAGCCTGCGCGTCCGGGCTATGTGTACAACATGCATATTATAAATATCACCGTGCTGTCTAAGTTTCTAAGCAGCTTACCCATCCCTCTGAATATGAAGACAGACCATTACCAAAGCATTTCTTTTGGAAATAATATCAGCATTGCAGTGAGAGTAGCTTAATGTTTTACATTTACAAATGGGAAATTATAAACAGGCTGACATTCTGGCACTTACAACACCAGGGGGAGGAAAAAAACCTTAACAACTCACGCATAGAAAAGCCATTTATAAAATAAAACTTGGTGTATTTAGTTCCTTTGAATCCGTAAATTCTCACATAGCTCCCAGCTGTGTGTGTGTGTGTGTGTGTGTGTGTGTGTGTGTGTGTACATCTATCATTGTGCTATGTTATGTATTTGCAATGAAAGCCTTAACTGAATATGCATTATGTATATCGGTTGTACGTGACCCTGTTGTTCGCTAGGGGACAAAAAGACTATTTCTCAAACATGCTGTGTGGCTATTTTTAACCTGAGAACATTAATCAGAAAAGAGCTTAAATCCTACTTCCTCTGCTGGTCTCTCTGGTACAAATAGGATGACATGGTGTGAGTGTCCATAACACAAGGTCTGACAAAGCCAGGCTGTTCTGATATTTGTGTGAAGGACACATTTAACTCTAAATCGCCCGGCCAGACCTTTCTCCGCATATCAGAGCCTATGCTCGTGACCCTCCTCGAAACCTCCAAGAAGCAGCCTCCCAGCTTCCTCTTCCTGCTGCTCTCTGATCTGACTTTCATGCTTAATCTCATCTAATCCTGCCAGTGTTATCTTCACCTGTGCAATGAAACCTGGAGGGTCCTTTCTCATATTCGGTGAGGAGAGACATTTACTAAATTACTTGCTCAAACCGTATGGTGAGGTTTTAGCTCCATGGTTTTGATGAGATGAGGGATGTAACATCAGGCACAATGTCAACAATTAGTCCAAAATCTGTTTCTCCCTCGTTTGGAACAATTTCCGAAACTGGGTGCAAAGACACTAAAAGGCCCGTGGAAAACTAGAAATAGATTATAATACTTATTTTCCCTTGAGAAGTATTTTTCAGAAGAAAAAAAGAAAGCAAATCTAATTCCGATGACTTATGTAGAAGAGTTACCTACTGAAAATCTTATTCAAAATGATAATAATAAAGGCTGCCTGAAAATTTCATCCAATTCCCCCCTGGGGAAGGTCTTCTTCTCCAGATTCTGGACCTTGTGATTGGGTTGATTGATACAAAGGAACTTCTTCAGAATCCGAACTTGTGTTTTCAAATCTAAAGTGTCATAAAACCATGATAAAACTACAAATAAGATCTTACTCTTACCAGGGGAAAAATACTTTTGAACTGTCAACGTTTCCCGTATGCTGAAATAATTATTAGTCGACATGCATGAAGAAAATACCTAAGATTATTTAAAATGATTATTAAGGTTTGATACATATTTATCCTGCAACTTAGGATCAGACTTTCATTAACGATTAAGTAGATTGAGCTAAAAGAGAAGACAAAATATCTAATGTAAATTATTTTTAAAAGCAGGCACCTGACAGAGATTTTAATATTATTTGCATAACAATAAAATGTAATTTTATAATTCCTGTTTTGTGTATAATTAAATATCATAATTGAATACACTGAACACTTAGATAGCAAACATACATTTAAGTAAAGATATTTCCCCAAAGAGATTCCACAAATACGTTTATTTATAGGAGCATATACGTGTGTACACAATATACATATATTCCCTTATATCAATAGTCAGATCTCTCCTAAGAAGTAAGCTAATTGAGCTGTTTGTGTTGATAAACTCCTTTTTCTCCAGACTATTCCTCTCCGAGCCATAATTATTTGCAATTTGCCTAAGTCGTCCATTTACCGATACGTCAAGCATGAAACAGAGGCAATTCCAGAAAATGGAAATGCTTCTCAAAATCAATCTTTGGGAAATAATGTGGTAGAAGTTACTGTGTGATAGAAGACTACCTTAGAACTGTCACATGGAGATGAATATTAATTTGTTGAGGTTAAGGTGGCTTTGTGCTTCATTTGTTGACTTTGCTTAGCCGTCAGCAAAACAGCACAGCCCAATTACTCCAGCAAAGCGATTTTTTCTAACAGGAGTTTTATGATTTTTATGTACTTACCAGTCAGCACACATAACAATGTCAAAATGTCCTTCCAGTTGAGAGACATCTGTCTCATTATCCCATCGTAAAACGCTTGAGGAGAAAAAGATTTTAAAAATTATACTTAGGTTTTTTTTTAACTTTTGATTTTGAGCTATTAACATTATTTTTGTGGCACTTGAAATTATTTAAAAGGTATATACAAATTATTTCGAAAGGCATAATAAAAAAAAAACCCAGGATGTGACTGTCTGTTCTATATTTTATTTAGTCTTCAAATCTAGAAGAGGAAGAATTCTCTATTTAGATACAATAGTAAGCTTGTGCTAGTTTTTAGAGGTTTTTTTTGTAGATGAACCAGGGAGAAACATCTTATTTTTACCATAGTCATTATAATGAGTCTAGACTCTTAACATCAATGAGGTACATATTGAGATCAACGTATTCCCTGTCTGACTGGAACACAAATTGACAAAAATAAATGATGAGAAACTTAGTGTGTATCTATCTTGCCTGGCACGTCATTTGCATTTCTGATTGAGGAAATGAGCAATTTGGCAGGATGCAAGAAAAGAAGAGCCAACTTTCATTTTTGGTAGTTCTAGTTTTAAGGCACATTGTAAAAGCCACCCATCCTAGCACGTAGTCTCCATTAGAGGGTTGAGTTTTAAACCCCATATTAGCAACAATAATTAATAGCACATATTTAAAAAATTCTAGCTGTGCTTATGAGGTCAACCAAAGATTTTAGGTTACTTTTAATGAACAATTGTGATAATTAGCATTTTACCATGTTAAATTATTTTAATGATTCCTCTCTCCACACCAGAACTGACTTGCAGAGCTGCTTTTCAAAGGAAACTTGTGCTCCTCTCCTCCACTTTGATTATTATTTAAAAACAAACTGAATGAGCACCTACCCTGTCCAGTTATATTTGCTTATTCTGGTGGGTTCTTTATTTCTTCTGTATCTTCCCCGGGTGAAAACCCATGTGTTTGAATGCAAAAACAAGTCTTTTTTTGGTAAGTCCAAAAGTTCTTCCCCTATACACTAATATATACGAGTGGTAGTGAATTTCTTAACGTAGAAATGATTATACACCACCACGAAAATATCTATACAGACTGAGCATCAGTTCCCCGTTCACTCATTCGACTCACTGGTACTGAGCACCTACTGTGTGGCAGGCCCTGCACTGTGCCACAGGCTGTATCTTTGTGATGGCAGCTGAGCAGGACACACAGACACAGAATCCCATAATTCTGATGCTGTGTCCAATGGGTTGTGTAAGCATACAGACATAATAGAGCTCCAGGGAGGGCTTTCCAGAGGAATGTGTTATGTCATGATACTCGGACAAGTTTTACAAATTAACTCCACTGTTGTACTTACCTAGGCCTACTAGAGAGCCAAGGAATGGAAAAACCAGGAAAGCCCTAAGAGACTAAGGCCTACTTTGTTTTTAGATTCATTCCTCAGAAATTGCATGCACCTGAGGAGAGTGGGACACAACCAATACCAACTTTTATGGAAACGCTGTGGCCTCCAGGGCAGCTGGAACTCCAGGTCGCTGGGAAACCAGGCCTCTTCAGCCCTCATCAGAGACCTGAGTCCTAGACTGTTTCTACAGTGAACAAGCTAGTTGAAAGGATGGATCTATACTTGACCTTTTCAAATCATAAAAGTAACATACCCATCACACAAATTTTAAGAAAAAGAGAAAAGTGCTAAAATTATTCATAATCCTACCATTCCGTAAACCATTATAAAAAGTACTTCTAGTACATAAGCACATGAATAGAAAATGTAGGAAATCCTGTGTTGGGTACTGTATATTGGATTCCTGAGGTGCTTCAGTCTTTGATTCAACAAAGACAAACTGGAGAGACAGGGGCCGAGATCGCAGCAGCTGGCTGTGAGTTAGCATAGAGGACCTTCACAGGGGTGATGCTAAAGGAAACCGAAATGCTTGGCTTGGCCACTGGACCACAACACATTCCCAAAAGGCATTTTTCCTAGTTCTCATGAGGCTTATGGCCATGCTACCCCCATAAATGTGAGCATGTGTATAGACATAGTTCAACTTTGGTATGACAGGCACACCTAGGTTCATATTTTGGTTCCTTCCTTGACTGGCTATGTGAACCTGGAGTTTGCTTTCTCAGCTGTAAAATGGAGATAACAATGGTCGCCTTCTTGAGATTTCCATTCACACTGTATTCTGGAGTTATGGTGTTCACGTAGCACACAATGAGAAGGGTGCCTGGTGGAGCTATGCAATCAGGAGACCTTCCATCTTGGAAGGAAACTGATGATGGTGACTTCAATGTTCAAGGAGCTGGGCCTTCCAACTCTTCTCCTCCAATCACCTTACCCTCCACCCTGTCAGATAACTCACATGAGGGCCATGTATACTAAAGCAGTACTTTAGCTGTGGGGAAGCACCAGATTTTGTTGTTACTGTTGTTTGTACCCAATCTGTTGAAGACCAACCCTTTCATAAAATACAATACAAATTAATAGACAAGTGAGATTTTAAAAGCCAAAACATTCTACATATAAGTCTACCAATCATATGCTTGGATGCCACAGTAATGTTCCTAAACATTTACTTTCAGTTTCTGAACTTACCTCATTGCAGATCAGTAACATGCAGTTCAGAGACTGGCTCCAGTGTATGGCCTATTTGTTGAGCAGCACTGTTCAAGACCTTGTTTTTAGGAATAACTACAATTCTGACCTACTCTCTGACCAGCCCGTTCACAGCTCACCCCTTTGAGAAGGTATTTTGATCTCAACCATTCTTCAGTCCCACTGGCTTACAATCTGCTGGTCCCATCAACACATCCCTATCTTTCTTCTCTGACGTTTGCTTCCCCTCCTTACCAGCTTACATCCACAGCCAATCATTTTAATTACCCCTTTGCATACACCCTCTACTCCCTTTCCCCTTTCTTACTTCCTTCTGTTTGTTAGATCCAGCTCTCTGCCTGCTCTGAGACTGCACCTGTGCACCTGTGTGGTTGGAGAAAGCACAAAAGCATCCTGACTGGCTTTGTTTTAAATTCATGACCATGAACCTCAAGTGGTCTCTTGGTGATGTCTAGCAGTTATATTTAGACTACCCTTGTCCACTTACTCTCCCAGTCTCCCAGGTTGTTATTTTGCACTACCTTCTCTTTTCAAAATTCAAACACTTCCTCTCTCCTCCTCATTCTCAGCTGATTATCTTGCTTCCTACTTTACTGTCAAAATTGTAGCGGTATCAGATGAAAACTTCCACAAACTCCCACCACCACACTTATTCTCCTAACATTATCTATTCCTATATACTCTGCCTTCCTGCCTGTTATCATAGATGAATTAAAGATGCCATACCCCTATCTAAATCTAGCACCTCCTCTTATACACTAGCTCCAGCCCCTTTCATCTAGGATATGGCTCTAGCAATTCTGCCTCCTCTAGACCGCCACCTCTTTCCTCTGTTCTGGACTATTCCCATCACTATTCAGACATGCAGTTATGTTCTCTCTCTTAAAACATCCTCTGTTAACTCTATTTACCCCTCCAGTTTTTATTCTATTTCCCAACTCCTCTGCAGGAAAATCCATGAAAAAAATATCTGACCTCTTTATTTTCAATTCAGCTTCATAATTTACAGGGTACTGGGTAGAATCCTTAGATGGGTCTTGCCTCAGTAGGGGAGACAATTATCCCTAGACTAAATGCTGCCTTGGTGCTGCCTAACAAATCTTAAAAGCAAGACCCAAAAGTTATTTCAAAATTTAACGGTGACCCAGAACAAAATTCAGAAACATTTACAGGTATACAAAAACATTCAGATTCCAGCAAGGTAAAATATAAAATACCTGGAATACAATAAAAGATTATCAGGTATGCAAGGAATTGAAATAACACAACCAATAATGAGACAAATCAAACAACTGAAACCAGTCTAAACCTGCCACAGATGTTAGAATTAACAGACAAGATCATTAAAATAGTTATCATAATGATATTCACTGTATTTAAAGAAATGAATAGACAAGAAAGATATTTTTAAAGTCCCAAATCAAACTTATAAAGACAAAAACTACAATGTGTGAGAGGAAAAATACATCAGATGGAATTAATAGCAGATTAGACATTTCAGAAGAAAAGACAAGTGAACTTGAAAACAAACCAATAGAAACTATCCAAAATGAAATACATATAGAAATAAAGAATATAAATATATTAAAGGAGGATTAGTGAGTGAGCTGTGGTGCAAATTTAAATGATCTCACATATGTGTAATTGGATATTCCAAGGGATAGAAGGGGGGAGTTGCAGGAAAAATATTTGAAGAAATAATGGCTGAAGTGTTTCCAAATTTAATGAGAACTATTGACCCACAGATCAAGAGATTTCAACAAACTCCAAGCACAAGAAATGAAGAAAACTACAAGGCACAAAGAATCTAATCAAATTGCCCAAGGGCAGTGATGAAGAGAAAATCTGAAAAGCACCCAAGGGAAAAAAGACACATTATATACACGTGACGGTAAGAATGACAGCATATTTCTCATGAGTAATGGGCAAGTCTGAACACAGTGGACTGACATCCTTAAAGACTGAGAGGAGAAAAAACCATATCAACCTAGAATTAGACAGCTGGTTAAAATATATTTCCCCCCAAAGGTAAAATAGAGGTTTTCAGACATACAAAACCTGAAAGAATTAATCATGAGCAGATCTATAGTACAAGAAATGTAAAGGAAGCCATTTAGGCAGAAGAATAATCATACTAGATGAAAATATGAATCAACAGAAAAAAAATGATGAGAATCAAAAATTCTAACTACATGGGCAAATATATAAGATATTTTTTTATTATTTAACTCTTCGAAATATAATTGACTAGCTAAACAAATAACAAGTACTGTGGAGTTTATAACATATACATAAGAAAATATAAGGCAATAGCATAGAGACTGGGAGGGCAGTAATAGAAACACACTATGATAAGGATTTTATAGTATAAATGAAGTGGTCCATCACTTGAGGATAGATGTATATTATAAAACCTAAAGTAACCACTAAAACAAATAAACAAAATTATAGCTAATAAGTCAACAAAGGAGATAAAGTAGAATGGAAGCAGAAAAAGACAAAAAGAGGAAGAAATAAATGGAACAAGTGGAAAACAAAAAGCAAAATGACAGATTTAAATCTAACCACATTACTACTTGTAGTAAGTGAAAATGGTCTAAATGCCCCCAATTGAAAGGCATAGTGTCAAGTTGGATTAAGATTCTGCATTCTCTCTCTCAAAAAAATAAAATAAAATAAAAGTAAAAAATAAATACAATGCTAGATGCAAGTATATGCAGCTTATAGTAAATCAATTTTTTTTGAGAAAGAGAGAGAGAGAGAGAGAGAGAGAGAGAGAGAGAGAGAGAGAGAGAAAATCTTAAGCAGGCTCCACATTCAGCACAGAGCTTGATGTGGGGCTCAATCTCATGATCCTGGGATCATGACCTGAGCAAAAATCAAGCGTCAGATGCTCAACCTACTGAGCCACCCAGCACCCCAATAAATGTATCTTAAATGTGAAGCACAAGTGGGTTAAAAGGAAAAAGACATACCAAGCAACCCTAGTCAGAGAATTCCAGATTGCCTATATGAATGCCAGACAGTAGATTTCAGAGCAAATAATATTACTGGGTAAAAAACAGACCACATTATAATGTTAAAGGGTGAATTCAAGAAGCAAATATAACACTTCTAAATGTTTATGAACTTAATAACAGAGCTTCTAATTTGAAGCCCAAATGGGTATCACTGCAAGAAAACACAGACAAAACCACAACTATAATGAGTGATTCCAATGCTCCTTCCTCAATAATTAATTGAAGTAGACAGAAAATAACCAAGGTTATAGATGACTTTAACAATGCTACTGAGCAACATGACTTAACTGATATTTATAGAACATTCCACCCAATAATAGGAGAGCAGACCTTTTTTTTTTCAAATAGATTTGGAGCTTGTACCAAAATATATCCATTCCGGTTCTTCAAAAAACATTATTTTCAATGTTTAATTTTGAGAGAGAGAGAAAGAGATAGCGAGCATGAGCAGGGGAGAGGCACAGAGAGAAGGGAACAGAAGATCTGATATGGCTCTGTGCTAACAACTGAGAGCCCGAAATGGGGTTCAAACTCACAAACTGTGAGATCATGACCCCAGCCAAAGTCAGATGCTCAACTGACTGAGCCACTCAGGCACCCGACCCATTCTGGGTCTTATTTTAACTTTCAACAAATTTAAAATATTTCTAGTCCTATAAAAATATGTTCCCTGACCATCATGGAATTAAATTAAAAATCAATATTCTCTATAAAATCTCTAAATACTTAGAAAATAAATAATACACTTGTAAATAACCTAGCATCAAAAGAAGAAATCAAAACAGAAACTGAAAAATATTTTTAATTGAATTACAATGAAAATACAACATATAAAATTTGTAGGATGCTACTAAGGCAGTACACAGAGGGAATTAATAATACTAAAATGCCTATATCAGAAAAGAAAGATCTCAAATCAATAGACTCAGCTCCAAACTAAATAAACAAATAAAAAATACCTTTTCACACACAAGAAGTTAAAATCAACATAACCAGAAGAAAGAAGTAAAGATTAGAACAGAAATTAACAAAACAGAAAAACAAACATAATAGAAAAATCACTGAAACCAAACACTCGTTCTTTGAGAAGAGCAATACAATTGATAAACTTCTAGCCAGACTGACTAGAAAAACGGGGAGAAGACATAAATCACCAATATCATGAATGAGTGAAGTGGCATCACTACAGATTCTACAGATAGTAAAAGGATGATAAGGAATATAAAAGTTCTTCATAAAATATATGAATAAATATATTCTCCATAGGTATATAAATACATATCAATATATAGACATAGATGTCATGATCAAGTGAGGTTTGTCCATTAAAATTTTTTAAATGTTTTTTATTTATTTTTGAGAGGCAGAGTGACACAGCATGAGCAGGGGAGGGTCAGAGAGAAAGGGAGGTACAGGATCTGAAGCAGGTTCTGAGCCATCAGCACAGAGCCCGACGCGGGGCTCAAACCCACAAACCCGTGAGATCATGACCTGAGCCGAAGTCGGACACTCAACTGACTGAGCCACCCAGGCACCCCTAGGTTTGTCTATTTAAACATTAAACCTGCCAAGAAGA
The DNA here is from genome assembly GCF_006229205.1 of Suricata suricatta. Lineage (NCBI taxonomy): Eukaryota > Metazoa > Chordata > Mammalia > Carnivora > Herpestidae > Suricata > Suricata suricatta. The sequence continues at coordinate 91,667,042 of NC_043703.1, read as the reverse complement.
CTAGTTTAATGTTTAAAAATGATCAATATAATTCATCATATTAATGAATATGACCATCTCAATAAGTACAGAAAAATGCATTGATTGACAAAGTCTAACATCTATTCCTGATAACACCTCTCAGCAACCTAAGAACAGAAGGGAACTTCCTCAACCTGAAAAAAGTCATCTGGGAAAACCTAAGGCCAGTATCATATTTAATGGTGAAAGACTAGATTTTTCCCCCCTAAACATCAGAACAAGGAAAGGATGTTTCCCCTCACTATTGAAGACTGCACTGGAGATTCTAGACAGTGCAATATGGCAAGAATAAAAAGAAAAAATCAAGATTGGGAAGGGAGAAGTAAAACTGTCTTTATTAGCAGGCAACCTGATCAGCTATGTAGAATATCCAGTGGAATATACAAAAAAAAAACCAAGCAGAACTAATAAGTGAGCTTAGCAAACGTGTGGAATATAAGACCAATATCCAAAAATTGGTTGTATTTCTTTATACAGGCAACACGTAATTGGAAATTGTAATTTTCAATTCCATACACAATAACAATTCCATTCACAATAACATTAAGCAATCCATACCATTAGTACCATAAACATATGAAATACTTAGAGGCATTTTGACAAAAGATGAAGGAATTAAATAAGACCTAAATAAATGGAGGTAATTCAGCGGAAAAAATATATATATCCAAAACGTATCTTGCACCATATTAAAAAATTAACTCCGAATGGATCATAGAATTAAATATAAAACTTAACACTATAAACTTGTAGATGAAAGTACAGGAGAAAATATTTGTAATTTGCATTGAGCAAAGATTTCTTAAATATGACACATGATATATGATCCATAAAAGAACAAATTGGTAAATTAGACTTCATTAAAATTAAAAACTTCTGTAGTTTGAAAGATGCTATGAGGTGAAGGAGAAGCCACAGGCTGGGAGGAAATACTTGCAAATCATATATCTGATAAAAGGTTACATAATATAAGCTTACATATAAACATATAAGAAACATAAAATGAACTCTCAGAGTATGTTAATAAGAAAACAAGCAACCCAATTCAAAAAAAAAAAGCGGGTAAAGCACTTGAACAGACACTTTACCATAGATATATAAGTGGAAAATAAACACACAAAAAGATACCCAACATCATTAGTAATTAGGGAAATTCAAATCAAAATCCTAATGAGATAATACTATATATCCATCAGAGAGGCTACAATTAAAAAAATTTTTTTTAATGTTTATTTGTTTTTGAGAGAGAGAGACAGTGTGAGCATGCAAGGGGCAGAGAGAGAGGGAGACACAGAATCTGAAGCAGGCTCCAGGCTCTGAGCTGTCGGCAGAGTCCAACACGGGACTTGAACTTGTGGAACCATGAGACCATGACGTGAGCCAAAGTCAGACGCTGAACCGACTGAGCCACCCAGGTGCCCTAGAAAGGCTATAATTTTAAAAACTGACCATATAGAGTGTTGAAGAGGATGTGGATAAAACGGAACTCTGACAGCACTGATGGGGATACAGAATAGGGTAACCAGTTTGGAAAACAGTTTGTCGAGTTCCACTCAGTAGGGGCTTTACCCCAGAGAAGTGAAGGCACATATCCATAGAGAGCACATACCCGCATATCCATATGTGGATGTAAATAATCCTAACAGATTCTTTGTAACAGCCCCAAACTGACAACAGCCCAAAAGCTCATCAATGGGTGAAAACAAACAAGTTGTGGTGTATCCACACAAGGGCGCACTTCTCAGGAATAAAAAGGAAAGAATTACTGATCCACACAACAGCATAGATGAATCTCAAAATACTCTTACAGACTGAAAGAACACTGACTTTCAAAAAAATGAAAAAGAAAAAAGGCACATACTGCGTGATTCCATTTATTTAAATCTCTAGAAAATATAAATTCACATAAGGTGAGGGAGAACCAACCAGTTGTTTCCTGGAAAGGGAGGACCCTTCTAGAAGCAAAAAGGAGGGATTATCAAAGGGCAAGCGGAAACTTTTGGGGGTGAGAGACACGTTCAGTATTTGGATTGTGGTGCTGGGCTCAGGGGGACACACAAACTTCAAAGCTGACAAAATTGTACATACAGTTTACTGGATGTCAATTTACCTCAATACAACTGTTAAAGAAAAGCTAAAAGGGAAATGCTTTTTGAAAGACAGCAGGTGTATACATAAACACTACTAGTCCTTGGACCTATATGGACTTTATACACTCTAAGGCATAACATTCAGATGCAAAGACAAGTAAAAGGTGGTTCTTCCAAATCCCCAAATCAAGCTAATGTGTTACCCAGAATTATTTCGACACCAAAGTAAAATTTATGTTGTCACCATTTTATTTCACCACCATGTCAAAATCCTATTTCTGTTTGAAATTCATTATGAAGCAGAGTACAATTTTACAGATAGAAATACAAAACCAATCATCATTACCCAACTCCCCATGCTTCAGAAAAATCTAAAGAGCTACAGACATGTCAAACCCGGTTAAGTTTAGCAGGTACTGCACAGCATAAAGAATGCTGGGCTTGTAGCTAGAAAGCTCTGAGTTCAAATACCAGCTCCGCCACTTACGGGCCAGTGGGGCTGAGAGACGCTGAGTATCATGACCCTCATCTGTAACAGAAGTTAGTTGCCTTGCACAGCGATGAAGAAGCAAATGAGCTAGAATATATGAAAAATGTATTATCGGTGCTCAATAACTATCAGTTTCCCTTCCCTTATTCTTGCACTAACTTTGATTTTTTTTTTTTCATTCTCACTTTGACTTTGGAGTTTCAACCTGTAATGCAAAGCCAAGTCAATTTCTGATAGGACTCCCACCTTGTGATGCAAAACTCACACTAAAATAAATAGATAAATAAATTCTCAAACAAAAAGTCTCTGATTTAAGTTTGTGATAAAACCTAATGTCAAGCATGCTTAATCTCATTTGTATTTCATTGTGGTGCTCACAGATAACCTTCCCTTTACAGATATAAGGTATTTCTTTTCTCACATTTGCACAGTTAATATTTGTTAACCACTGTATTTGTAGATTCCTTGTTGCAGAATGAGTCACAGTGTTTAATTCTGCTGTTAAAACTGTCATCCCTTGGGGCGCCTAGGTGGCTCAATCGGTTTAGCATCCGACTTAGGCTCAGGTCATGATCTCACCGTCTGTGGGTTCGAGCCCCGCATCGCACTCTATGCTGACAGCTCAGAGCCTGGAGCCTGCTTCGCATCCTGTCTCCCTTTCTCTCCACCCTTCCCCCACTCATGCTGTATCTCTGACTATCTCTAAAAATAAAATAAATAAATGTTTTTAAAAAAAACCTGTCATCCCTTGTGAGTTTGCAAAAGAAGTGTACTGATACAATTTTTGGTTATGGTCACCAAATGTAATGAACTTAGATTTATTCAACAACAACAACAACAGCACGTTGTTTTACCAGGAATGAAGGCAGCTGTTTTCTTCACATTACAGCCATACTTCCTTGCAACAGCCTCCAGGAACCTTTCTGTGGTTTTTTATATCTCACTTCTCAGAGTCCATCTGGGCTTACTCTTACGGAAGGTCATTTATAGTGTTAACCTAAACTGGGGAATCCTTTCTTGTCCTTCAAACCATTCCCTGTCACTTAGCCCTCCATTTCTCCTGATCTTTTATAGAGTTTCAAAATCCATATGCTAGAAGCTTCGCTAATGGTGCCTTAGACACTTGGAGGAAGGAATTTAAATCTAGAACGGAAGCCAAGAATAAGGAGGGACACTATTCTGCTGATTTCCTAACTTGTGCACCAGTCCACCCATGGGGTCATTCAGCACTTGTCTGGAGGCTGTGGTAGGACAAAGAGGACCTGTTCCTATGTAACAACAAAAAAAAGGGGATGCTAAAGAAGGTAGAAGATGGAATGTGATTTTAAAGGCAAGTTTTAGACAGGAAAGAGGAAGAGGAATTATATCTTAGACAAAGTGTACGGGAGCCAAGGGTTTGGAGGCTGGATGCACACATCTCTGTGTTTAGCTCCCCAATATCCCAGCTCTTTGTTCTCTATGATGACCTTATCTCGAGCCTGCGGCTCTCTGATATCCTTTCCCTCTTCTTCATCTTTTCTCTTTGCCTCTTGACTAAAAGGAAGTAGTCTTTCCTTTCAAAGTCTGTCCTCTCAGAGACAATCTCCCCACCCATGCAGGATTAAACCACTCCCTCTTTCCTCTAGCTCCTTGCTTTTCAAACTTGAGTATGCATCAGAATGCTCAGAAAGTTTGTTAAAATACAGCTTCTGTCCCAGAGTTTCTGATTCAGTAGGTCTGGGGTGGAGGCAGCAAATCTGCATTTCTAACAAATTTCCACGTGGTGCTGATGCTGCTGGTCTGGGGACCGTACTTTGAGAAGCACCACTTACATCCTTGCTCCATCAAATCCACCCCCCCTCCGCCTCACTTCATATGTTACTTACTTCTTCTTTGACTATGTTGGCATGCCTGCCGCCCCCCTCCCCCCAACTCTGCTTCTCCTTGACATACAGACTACCTGTCTCTTTCCCTTTGGCATCAACACTTTGGCAGGAGGAGTCTACTTCCATTGATTCATCTGGCCTTGCGATGTGACCTTTCTCACAGCAGACACTACTGCTGCTTTGCAATTTGCTAGACCTTTAGCAATCTGCAGCCATGGACACTGCAGCCGGTCACCCTCTTCCTGCAATTCTCTCCTGGACTTGCTTCCGGTAAGGAGCGGTTTCAGACCACACCAACCTGCATTAGCCTTCCTGTCTCCAGCTCCTTCTCCGAATCTCTGACTAACCCCTATCACTCTGCCTCCAAAACAGACATTTTCCAAGATTCTGTCCTTGGCCACCTCCTTTTACCTTCCAGTTTCCAAAGTTGTGATCTTATCTCTTCATGTGGATCTCCAAATCTTCTAGCACATTTCCCGAGATTTGAACTCTCCTTCCGAACCGCTTGCTAGTTATCGTCACATATGGGACACACATTTATGTTCTATGACCACGTGAATGTATCACGTCCCTAACTGCTCTCTCACTCCTTCCATTTTCTTCTGTGTCCACATACAGTCAATTCTCTGAAATGGCCTCCGTGTTTGCTCATCAAGTTGCACTGTCATGCAGACCGGGATACTTCTTTCCCTTTCTCTGGAACCACTGAGATGGCTTTAAAACAAGCAAAACAAAAACAAAAGCAAAAACCCCAAACCAAAACCAAATGACAACAACAACAACAAAACCCAACCCTTTTTTACTGTGGAATAAAACACTGAAAGAGAGAACTATGTGAAGCAGATGTACATCTTAATTCATTATGAGGCAAGTAAGCATGTAACCACCAGCCAGATCAAGAAATGGAACTTTGCCTGATGGCTCAGAAGTCCCTTTATGTGCTCTGTCATTCACCTTCCGTCTCCACCTCAATGCCATGACTTTCTAACTGGTCAGTCAGCCTCTAGCCCGCCCCCATTCATCACACCAAAGAACGAAACTTGCCTGGCTGCATGTTTTCTACCTCTCTGCCTTTGATGATTTCCTCCCTGCTTATCATGTCTAGAATGCACTCTTCCACTGCTTTTCTTCTCTTGCCTTTCATTTGCTAACTGCTCAATGACCACCTCCTTCACAACCCTTTCTCAGACCCCTTGCCTTAGACTGGCTGATCTTCTCCTTATACTTACATAGTATGATGAACCCAACTAGAGCAGACTCTGTCTTGTGTCTTGGTAGTTGGGTAAGTATCTATCCCTCATATGGATATCTTGAAACCTCACCTTACTCAAATTTGTAACCCCTAAAGAGCTCATCATAGTGCTTTATAAGGAGTGGACTCTAAATTACGTTTTCTTACCTTGAACAGAATGACCCAAGTTGAACCAGAATAGCAGCTAATTTAGTGAAACGTTTTAGGTGAAAGTGTTATTTACTAACAAACTTAATTAAAGAAGAGTGTATGTAAGACAGATATAGCAATTTAAAAAAAAGTCCAGAAATAAGCAATGCTATAAAGAAATCCAAGTGTTATTTCTGGATCTCCATTTTTCTCAACTAGGACAGAATTAGTGTTTCTCAGCTGGGGTAGTATTGGCATTTGGGACAGTACAATGCTGAAGTGTAGTCCCTGGTACTGTAGGATGTTTACTATTGCTGCTCCCTCTGGTCCTAGTAACAACCCTTAGCCATTGTGACAATCAAACAGAAATATCCCACATTATGAAAAACAGTTGCAGAGGTGGGCGGGCACACAGTCCACCTCTGGTTGAGAATAGCTGGTGGATTATCTCAAAGGATGCTTCTACCTCTGATGTGTGCTTCTTGTTGGATCCCAATAACTAAAGACTGTGATGCAGACAAGAAACTTATCAGAACTCTCCCTTCTCTGTACAATTCTGCCCCCCCACTGCCATTCACACCTTCATGAAGATAACACTATAGCACTATAGTGTTATCTTCCAGAGTCCAAAGTGAGGAACAAAGCCCTTTACATGGAAGGTAAAATACAAACACACACACACACACACACAAACACACACACACACACACACACACACACACACACACAAAACCCCACCTCTCCTAAGGACAAATAGCAGGATATCAAATAGATTCACCTTTATGCTTTCAGTTGGCATGCTAACCTGAACAGCAATCTAGGGATAAAATGAGTTGATCAAAGTGTGATCTGTGATCCAGACATATTGGACTCACTGTGGGAGATTGTTAAAATGTGAGATTCATGAACCATAACCCCAGAGAGTCCAATTCAGTGAGGAGCTTTTGTTTTTAAAATAAGCACCACAGGTAATTCCTATGAAAATGGGTCATGCATCATTTTGAGAAACCCATTCCAGAAGATCTTCACCAGTATAGGTAGGGATTTAGAATACTCTTTAGCCATCAGTCTAGACTTTTAGTTACACATGTCAAATGTCTTTATTTTCAAAAGAGTGATTTTAAAGAGGGTGCCATTCCAGAGAAGTAACAATGGCCCTAAAGGCAGAATTAAGAGCCCTCCACACTATATAAAGAACTTATGTAACTCAACACATCATCATCATCACCACCATCATCATAACAATAACAACAACAATAATCCCATTGAAAAATGGGCAGAAGACCTGTCCAAAGAAGACATACAGATGTCTAGTAGACATAGGAAAAGATGCTCAACATCACTAATCATCAGGGAAATGCAAATCAAAACAAGGAAATATCACCTCACACCTGTCAGAATGCTAGAATCAAAAAGACAAGAAATAATAAGTGTTGGCAAGGACGTAGAGAAAAAGAAATCCATGTGCGCTGTTGGTAGAAATGTAAGTTGATGCAGCCAATCTAGAAAAAAGAATGAAGGCTACTCAAAAAGTTAAAAATAGAAATAATCTATGATCCAATAATTCCACTACTGGGTATTTACTCAAAGAAAACAAAAACACTAATTTGACAAGATATCTACACTTCTATATTTATTGCAACATTATTTACAATAGCCAAGATATGGAAGCAACCCAAGTGTCCACCAATAGATGAATGGATATAGAAAATGTGGTATATATGTGTGCAATGCAATATTACTCAGCCATAAAAAAGAATGGCCTCTTGCCATTTGGGACAACATGGATGGACCCAGACGGTATTACACTGGGTGAAATAAGGCAGACAAAGACCATATGATTTCACTTATATGTAGAGGCTAAATGACAAAACAAATGAATAAACAAACAAAAAGCAGAAACAGACTCAAAAATATAGAGAACAAATATGGTGGCCAGAATGGAAGAAGGTGAAGGGATGGGCAAAATGGGTGAAAGAAGTGGGAGGTTCAGGCTTCCAGCTACGGAATGAACAAATCATGGGGATAATGGGTACAGTCAATGGTGCTGTAACCGGGTGTGGTGACAGGTGGTAGCCACACTCGTGGTGAGCATCGCACAATGTAGAGACGTGTGAAATCACTATGCCGCACACCTGAAACTAACATAACATTGTGTGCCAACTGTACTTCAGTTAAAACAAAAGAAAACAAAAAAAAACCCACTCCCCACTGGATCACTAAGGAAGGAAGCAACATCACAGATGAACCAAAACAGGATTTCATTTACATAAGTTCCTTGAAACAGATGACCTGACCTACCTTACTGATTTTTATCCTGACATGAAACTAATTTACATTTCCAGACTAGAAAGAAGGCTTGGAGAAAGGTGAAAGGGAAGCAAAATTATGTCTCAATGAAATTTTTACTTTAGAAGATCTACAAGCTTGATTAATTACAGGCAATTAAGAGTTGCCAGTATGTCAGATCTTGTCCTTTCTTTGTAAATACATGACATCTAGGAAATAAACAACAGGGTAAGGTGGATGGAACTGGCTTTAATGAATGAAAACGGGGACAACTTTAATGCAAGGAAACGCTATAGAATTTAATGAGAAACACTCAGAGAGACTGCTTGTTTGGAGAGGTCCCTAGACCAGCAGCAGGGTGACCTGGGAACCTGCTCACAATGCAAGCTCTTGGGCACCACCTCAGTCTCTCAGGGGATAAGGCCCAACAGTATATGTGTCATAACAAGTTCTACAGATGATTCCGATACTCAGTTTGAGAACTACGGTTCTAGCTTATTGTATATCTCTGGACTGACTTTAAAACTGATCCCACTCTCTGGATCTGCGTTTTTGTCTGTAATTTAGCTGAATTAAACTTATTTCAGAGTCCAAAAGGAAGATAGATTTGCTCAACATTTGAACCCCTAAGTTGTTGACCAGTATATTCCATGCTTGTTAAGGACTGGAAAAGGGTTTTGAAATCTTGGAATGAAAGGTACTAATTATTTTGCTAATTGTATTTCCCATTTCAAATATCTCTGATTGTATAATTATGACAGCTGATTAACTTACATAAGAGTGAAACAAAGTGATGAAAAAAATTAGAATTAATGATAACTATGTGCCATGGGAGGTGAAATCATAAAATTAATTATTGTTTTTTTGTATCTTTTCCTTTTTTGTTTATTTTTCAAACTTATGAACTGATAAGTACAATACAATTTTAATACAAGAATTTCATTATTTATTGCCAACTTCAAATCATAGCTTCCAAAATAATGGGGTAAAAATTGCTTTGATCCAGCATTATGGTAGCAACTTAGGGTGACCCAGATTAGGTGGTTTAAAAGATAAGAAAAGCTTTCAAATTCTTTTAAGAAGTCAGCACACCGTGATATTAAACTCTAATAAAGATTGTGCAATAAAATTGTGGACCAATTTTACTGATGAATATCAGTGCTAAAATCCCAGCTAATACATACACCACTGGTGGGAATGTAAAATGGTCCAGCCAACTTGGAAAACAGTCTGGCAATTCCTCAAAAGGTTAAATGCAGAGTTACTATATGGTTATATACACCCAAGGGAAATGAAATTTGTCACAAGAACTTGTACACGAATGTTCATAGCAACACTATTCATAATAGCCCAAAAAATGGCAACCACCCAAATGTCTAAGATGAATGGATAAATAAAATGTCGTCTATCCATCCACCAAAAAAACTATTAAAACTGATGAATGAATTCAATAAGTTTGCAGGATACAAAATCAATGTACAGAAATCTGTGGCATTTCTGTATACTAATAATGAAGCAGTAGAAAGAAAAATTCAGGAAACAATCCCATTTACAACTGCATCCAAAATAGTAGAATACCTAGGAATAAACTTAACCAAGGAGGTGAAAGACCTTTACTTTGAAAACTATAAAACACTGATGAAAAAAATTGAAGATGACAAAACAAATGGAAAGACATTTCATGCTCATGGATTGGAAGAACAAATATTGTTAAAATGTCCATACTACCCCAAGCAGGGGCGTCTGGGTGGTTCAGTCGGTTGAGCATGCGACTTTAGCCCAGGTCATGGTTTCACAGTTCTTGGGTTCGAGCCCTGCATCAGGCTCTGTGCTGACAGCTAGCTCAGAGCCTGAAGCCTGCTTCCGATTCTCTGTGTCCCTCTCTCTCTGCCCCTCTCTTGCTCATGATCTGTCTCTCAAAAATAAATAAATGTTAAAAAAAATTTAAAACCCATACTAGCCCCAAGCAAACTACATATTTGATGCAATCCCTATCAAAATAACAATAGCATTGTTATTTTTAATAAAACTGGAACAAATAATGCTAAACTATGTATGGGACCACAAAAGACCCCAAATAGCCAAAGCAATCTTGAAAAAGAAAATAAAATGGGAGTATCACAATTCTATACTTCAAGCTATATTACAAAGCTGTCGTAATTAAAATAGTATAGTACTGGCACAAAAATAGACACATAGATCAATAGAACAGAATAGAGAGCCCAGAAATAAACCCACAATTATATGGTCAGTTAATCTTTGACAAAGGAGGCAAGAATATGCAATGGGAAAAAGATAGTCTCTTTAACAAATGGTTCTGGGAAAACTGGACAGCTATATGCAAAAGAAAGAAACTGGACCACTTTCTTATATCATACATAAAAGTAAACTCAGAATGGATTGAAGACCTAAATGTGAGATCTGAAACCATAAAAACCCTGGAAGACAGCACAGGCAGTAATTTCTCTGATGTTGAGACCCCACAAAACTAAAGATAACCTAACGAATGGAAGGAGATAATTGCAAATGACATATCCAATAAAGGGTCAGTATCCAGTATATAGATATACAATGAATTTATACAACTTAACACCAAAATCCTCCCAAATAATCCAGTCAAAAAATGAGCATATGACATGAATAGACATTTTTCCAAAAAAGGCCTATAGATGGCCAACAGACACATGAAAAGATGCTCAACATCACTCATCATCAGGGAAATGCAAATCAAAACACAATGGTATATCACCTCACACCTGTCAGAATGACTCACATCAAAAACCCAAGAAACAACAAGTGTTAGCAAGGATGTGAAGAAAAAGGAACCCTCATGCACTGTTGGTGGGAATGTAAACTGGTGCAGCCACTGTGGAGACAGTATAGACGTTCCTAAAAAATTAATTTCACTACTAGGTATTTATCCAAAGAATATGAAAACACTAATTTAAAGGGATATATGCACCTCTATATTTATTGCAGCATCATTCAGCCAAATTATGGAAGCAGCCAAAGCTCCATCAATAGATGAATGAATAAGGAAAATGTAGTATATATATATAATTAAATTTTATTCAGCCATAAACAGAATGAAATCTTGCCATTTGCAACAAAATGGATGGATAATGCTAAGCGCAATATGCCAAAGACAAATGTCATATGATTTCATTCACACTTATCTTTATGAGCACTGAGTAATGCATGGAATTATTGAACTGATACACCCAAAACTAATACAACGCTGTATGTTAACCATGCTGGAATTAAAATAAAAGAAAATAAAGGTTTTCTATCCATTAAGTGGAATATTAGCCATAAAAATGAATGACATTCTTATACATGCTGAAACATGGATGAACCCCAAGATATTATGTTACATTAAAGAAACCAGACACGAAGGACCATAGATTATATGATTCTATTTATGTGAAATGTCTAGAATAAGGAAATCTGTAGAGAGAGAAAGTAGATTAGTGGCTTCCTAGTGCTAGGAAGGAGAACGTGGGGGAGGGGCAATCGAGTGACTGCTAATGGGTCACTTTATTATTTAGAAATTAGAACATTTATATTACTTTTTTCATTTTAGAACATTAAAATGTCTTAAAAATGATCATGATGGTTGCACAACTCTGTGAATATACTAAATACCATTGAATTGTACACTTTAAGTGGGTGAATTGCATGGCCTGTGAGTTATATCTCAATAAACTTTGTTATAAAAATAATTCCAGAAACACATTAGGATACAGCAGCATGTTACACATGATCTTAGCCAAAAGGCCGAGAAGCGAGAGAATACAGCAGCATATTAAAGGAAAAATTAAGACCCCATGACCAAGAGACTAGAAATGCAGAGATGCATTAATATTAGAAAACTGGTTAATAGGAATTGTCATGATTACAAGTAAAATAAGAAAAAAAATTGGTCAGCTCCATTCATGCAAAAAAGGTGTCTGCTGAAGTTCCAAGTTTATTTATAAGAAAATCTCTTGAAAACAAGGAACCAATAAAAACTTCCTTAACAAGATAAAAAATATCATATATATTTCCACTCAAAAGCTAATGCATAGCTAATCATGAAATATTAGAGAAGTCCCAACAAAGTCATATTCAAAAATGCCTATCATTTAATATCATCCTGGAAAATTCTATCCAGTAAAATTATACGAGGGATACAAAACAAGGGATATAAGAATTGGAAAGAAGTCAAAATTGCCATAGTTTGCAGATGATGTGATTGTTTGTTTGGAAAATTCAAGAGAATAAACTGATAAACTTCAGAAATACTAGCTCAAGGGATGACTAAACATTTAGTATACAAAACCCTATAGCTTTCTTTATAAATATACAAATAACAACCAGTTAGAAAATATATGAAAGAAAAGACCTCATTTATAAGAGAAGCAAGACTAGTTTCCAAAAATAAACTTAGCAAGAGACATGAAGAAAGATTTTAAATGTGAGTGAACCATCTAGAAAAACTTAAATAAAAAGAAAATGCCCTGTTCTTGAATAGGAAGACTCAGTCATAAAGATGTCAAGGTTTGGCAAATTGTATTTCTTTCAATCACAATGAAAATGCCAGTGTAATAAAAATACCAACATAATTTGAGAAAATTCTAAAAAGAAAGAATAACAACAGGGACTAGTCTTAACAGATATGAAAACATATTACCAAGTTGTAGTAATTTACCCTTTGGTAGAGCCATATGAAAGGACGAAGTTCACTGCTCAGAGTTTTGTGTAGATACACTTGCAAATGTAGAGCCTCTGCACAGATGTGTTCACTGCAGCACTGTTTGTACTGGCAAAATACTGAAAACAGACTATCATTAAAGCTAAAAAATAGTTTTTAGCAATGGATTATAATGTGGTTGTTCTCTAAAAAATTCTTAAGATTGCCCCTTGTTCATTTTAAAGTGAAGAAATCCTTTGAAAATGAAGATGTTTGGGGTGCCTGGGTGGCCCAGTCAGTTGAGCTTCTGACTTGATTTTGGCTCAGGTCATCGTCCCAGGGTTGTGAGATTGAGACTGCATAAGATTCTTTCTTTCTCCCTCTGCCCCCTCCTCCTCTCACCCATGTTTTCTCCCTCTCAAAAAAAAAAAAAAAAAAAAAAGAGGGGCACTTGGGTGGCTCAGTCAGTCAAGCATCTGGCTTCAGTTCAGTTCATGATCTCACAGGTGGTGGCTTCCAGCCCTGTGTTGGGCTCTGTGCTGATGGCTCAGAGCCTGGAGCTGCTTTGGGTTGTGTGTTTTTTTTCTCTCTCTGCTCCTCCCCTGCTCATGCTCTTTCTGTCTCAAAAATAAATAAAAATGTTAAAAAAAATTTTTTTTCTAAAAAAAAAAAAAGAAAGTGAAAATGTTTTTATTTGGTACGTAACTTTGGTGATACAAATTTCTATGAAGGAGCGATTTTTCTCTTAAAACTAGAAGGCATTTTCACAGAGGATGCAGTAGTCTGACATGCACATCCGGCTATCAATATTGAACTTGGCCATATTTGGGTAGTGAGATTTTGAACTTGGTGAGGAGTAGGGAACTGCATATCCAAAGAGTTATTACAATGTTATTCTAGAATAAAAGGCCTTACATTTTAATTTACTGCAGTTTATGAGGATGCCTAAAAAAATACAATGTCCCCAAATGTTAAAATCTGGCTCATTTGAATACAAAAAGGAAAACTCTATCAAAATATAAGAAACTGCGTAACATGCCGGTGGGAGCTGTTTCTTCAGTGCAAAACACTAAAGAGTAGGGGACGTGGGCCATTCTTTAAATTTCTCAGGCAAATAAAAAATGTTCATAATAGAAAGTACATGTGGTAATTTCCTTTCCCCACATCCAAGATAGCAGTGGAAGGAAACAGGACTGTGGCATCTCTAGAACTGTCAGCAATTCTCAAGATTCTGTTACCATAATTCGAGCAAAACTCACTAACAGGTATAGTTTATCAGAAAATTTCTCAAAGAGAGCCCTCAGCCTCCTTATCTGTTACCTTCTAACCTTCCTCTTCACCCTGACAAAGGACAGATAAATGCCTACTTACAATGTCAGTCTGTCTACAGACATGGCATAGGCATGCCCGAGAAGAAGCCTATCCTGAAATGAAAGTCCGCTATCTGATGTAGAAACTGATGTCTGTGTCTCTAGAGCTTGACTTCCTTCTACTAAAAAATTATTTGGTTCCATAAGCCTTATGGATTCATGTCTTTCAAAATGTGCTCCAACTACAAATCTTAAAAACCTTTCCTGTGGCAGGGCTAAAGTGTACTAATTGCTTCAGGGAATATAAAAATATATTAAGCAGAATCTTTGCCTTCAAGAAAAGTATCCATCTCCTTTGCAAGAGTGTGAAGTCCAAGAAGACACGACTTTCTCAGTCCTGTTCATCACTGCATCTCCGACACCTAGAATAGTACTTGGTGTGCAGAAAGTGATCGAAATATTTGTCAAGAAAGGAAGGAACCAATGGACATGAAGACAAAGACGACATGCTTTGAGCAATAAGAGAATATGGCACTTTTAACTGTGGGATCAGTCTAAGGCCAAGAGAAGTTGAAAGGATGTCAAGATTAAGGCAGGAGAAGGCAGGAGAAATGATAATTAAGTCAGGAAGAAGGAAGAATTTAGAAGGATGAGGGGGAAGGGAACAGGACTGGTTAAGGACAGAGATGGGAAGACCAAATGTGTCCAGAGAGTGCAGAGGCCTGAGTGGCCACAAGAGAGGGCCACGGGAGAAGGCCACGGGAGAGGGTGTATGCTAGGGAAGCAGAGGGAGCTAGACTGAATGAGGAGAGTTAAGGAAGTGAGGGCAGGCTGCAGAAAGGCCTAGAAAAATCAGCAACTGGATCCCACTTGGTGGACATTTACACTTTTAAAATCATTTTTCACACCCTCAATTTAACCTTTAAAAGGAAACGAGCCTCGGGAAAGATATAAATCTTAAAAAGCAGTAGGGTAATGGGGCCAATAGCCAGTCCTGGGGGCCCACATAAAGGTGAAATTTGGGTTACAAAGAAGTCTTAAATGTTATAATGCGTTCCATAGTTTACTAAAATTAATGGTTTATCAAAGAATAATAAAAGTCACAGGCCTAAATTCACTAGCAATTTTCACACAAAGATAAACTCTTTTCTTAGGTAGAAACTTACTTTTTATATCACAGCAGGTTATATTTAATAGACGTTTAAAAATACTGTGACTGTTAACTAATATTAACCAGAGAATGACGCCATTCACTAATTCTAGAACACGCAGAAATACGTAGACGTCAAAAGCTCCAAATGCTTTTTTATGAGACAGTCAAGGTTTTGAAGACAGCTTCAGATAAACCTAACAATTGAGATGCTGTAAATATCCTTGCTCTTTCCACCACTCTCCAGCTATATTTAGCAGCGCGATTTCCTTTGTTCACAAGTTACTCTCGATAACTCCGTATTTATGTTCTCAAAGGCAGAAGAGCTTGGACCTGTTAGTTAAATGAATGGATGGCTGCCTGGATGGACAAACACATGAACCATCGAGTGGCTGACTGTATTAAGATCTGTGGGATGAAATGGATATAACGCTTTGTCGATGGGCATCCTAGATCTGTCTTGGCTGGGGCGGAAGCTGCCAGGCCTCCACAGACATGTCCGTCTCACGACGCAAAAATTAGAACGGGATTACGACGGAACAGAGGGAGTGAGAAAGTCTGTTGTTGAAGGAAGAGTGTTGTTCTAGGCAAGGGAGGTGACGTTTGGGAGAGCAGAGGCGGGTTCGCTCTGAAGCTAGTGAAGCTTGAGTATCCGGGTCCCTTACTTGCAAACCTCCTTCCAAGGTGCACGGGCGCCCCAGGAATGTGTTCCCATGGTCAAATGCTTCCGTAAAGTTTGCCAAAGTAAAATATCAAATTCATTCTCCTGAAGAGGGCCTTCAAAACTTGGGGCCCCACAGACACTGGGTCTGCCCTGGCTGAGAGGCAGGAGGAGGCGGGCAGGCACTAAGCATGCTGCTGGAGCAGCGGGAAGGGGAGCCTGGGGTGTCATTGCCATTTCTGGGCAGTTTCCAGGTCCTTTCTAAAAACACACCATTTCCTAGGCCCATCGTCCTCATACCTGATCCACCTTTCTGCTGTTACACCTTCTTTGCAAATGAAGTCACAGGAGACATTCAGCTGCTCCAAACTTCATGTCAAGCTTTGAAGTGCTTTTCAATAGCAGAAATATTTGGTGCCCAGGTGGGCTTTGTAGCCATGGTAAATACTTCTTAGTTATCTGTCGCCACTGTTATTCCACACCTCCAATTTGGAGGAGAAATTCTGCATATGCATTGAGGCACTAAAAAAGCACATTGAACTATATCTTAGCTCTTTTGTGAACGGTTGCCTTTTATTTCTTCTCACATGGAACTAATGTGCTCATCATATTGTACTGGTTATGGGTGGGAAAGCAGTGAAGGGAAGGGAAACGCTGATTATGACATCACTGGTTGGCAGCTTCCTCTTAGCTTCTGGGAGGTTAAGTGGTCAAGTAGCTTCCTAATATGAGATCAAGGCATTTCAAGGACTGACTCTTCCGCCGTTTTTTCTGGCAAAGTGTTTGTAGTAGACTTTGGACAAAATGCTTGCAGTGGTTAGAAGAGAAAAAACTGACCACAGTTAATAGAAGATAAAGACAGAAACCCCAAATCTCTCATCTTGGGAGGTTCCTGTATGACTATTGTCATGTAGATGACATGTGCAGGTACAAATCAGAACAATATATTGAGAGATTGCATTTGTAATAACAGATAAATAGAATCAAAGGCCAATTTGGATTCGTCCTGTGCTGAAGAATGACATTTTGCTTCTTTCCGTTACTTACCTATTTTTTGAAAAGATGACAGAAAATACTGTTGCACTCCATAAATTAACACTTGACATTTTTATTCCTCAAAATGGAACATTTTATAAATGTAGATATGTTTATTAATTAGTGATTATTAACACCCAGTAAACAACATTATGTCTCGTAAAAACACAATCTCATTTCACAGCATGATGCTGAAATCTATTATTTCCTGATTCCATATGCTGAAATACACTCAAATGGTCACAATGACCTTAAGCATTAAATAAATGTAAATGAGGACAACATAGAAAATGTGCTTTGGATTGATAACTAAAAGACCAAGGTTGGAAAGCACGTCCCCAAAGAAGGCCTCCCCAGAAGGGTAGGGCAGTCCACACCGTGGAGTAAAGGCTGCCCTAAGAATGGAGAAAACACAGGTAACAGATTGCTCTTTCTCCTAACCTGCCTGAGGCTTTCTGGAAAACAGAGAGGGTTTGTTATTTATATGAGAAACACAGCACATTGCCCCCTGTGCCACCAGCCCCCTCTGACATTCTACTGCACAATTTAAAAATACATTCATGGACACTCCATTATCGGCACCAGCTGACGTGAGAGAAGATGACTGCTGTTCTCTGGCCTCACCCCAGGGTGTTGACCACTGTAGGTTTGAAGCATTGTTGCTGTTCATTCAGCAACCCCCCCCCCCCCAAACTGAGCAGTTCGGGTGGGAAAGCATCTTCAACACAGAGAAAACTCAAAATATCAAAGGATGACAGAGTAAGGTAATAAACAAATAATTAGTTAAAAACCGGATTGTTCTTCTAAGTCTGGGGTTTGACCTATACCTAAAAAATGCACAAATAGGGATATTTTGTGGAAAAAGTACTGAACGATGATCACTCGCTCTTCTGGGTCCTGCCATCAGGGAAAAAGGACACGCAGAGCCACACAGAACACTACTGTTTGGGTTGAGGGGAACCGTTTCTCTAAGCTTGAGTAAGAATGAACAGAAGCTAAAAGGTAATGGACACCTAGACCATTTTAAAATCATGCATGGAGCAGGGGCGTCTGGGTGGCTCAGTCGGTTGGGCGTCCGACTTTGGCTCAGGTCATGATCTCGCCGGCTGAGTTCGAGCCCCACATCGGGCTCTGTGCTGACAGCTCGGAGCCTGGAGCCTGCTTCGGATTCTGTGTCTGTCTGCCTCTCTCTCTGCCCCTCCCCCGCTCATGCTCCCTCTCTCAAAAATAAATAAACATTTAAAAGTAAAGAAATAAATGACATCATGAGTGGAGCGAGGCGTCTCAAGGGGCCTGCCCGGCGCGCTGCAGGGTTTCGCAGAATCCCTGGCTTCTCTCAGTAGCAATCCTCTCCCCAAGTCAGGTGAGTGCCCTGGAGGCCACATGGCCCCTAGGAAGAGAGCCTTCATAAGGGGGTCCCAGGAGGGACCTCCCAGCCCCCTCCTGTATACTCTCAACCCTTAAGTCATTCCTAACCCAGCGTTCAGTGTACTTCGGTTTTCCTTACTTATTAATTGAAGATCATGAAAATGCCCGTCTGCCTCATTACACGTTCTTTTGGACATGAAACAAGATACTTTTAAAGTGCTTAGAAGAGGGCCTGACCCATGGTAAGTGCTCAGTAAATGTTAGCCATTATTATTTTTAATAATCATCTCTAGTATGAGAAAACCAGAGTGTCATAATGCAGAAAGGTATCTTACCAGCTTGATATTTTCCGAGTTTTAAACACACCGGCCTTCTGATTCCTTGTGATGATGTCTCTCACGTCTGAAGGACACAGTTAAGAAAGCTTCTGCAGAGACTGTCAACTGACTCCAAAAAAAAAAAAAGGGGGGGGCCCACAAACACAGTGATCCTCTTACGGTACGTGGAAAGAGCGTGGTGAAGAGAGAAGAGTTGTAGGAGGAGAAGGGTGTAGCCCCAGGTCCACCACCACTGGTGGACCACTTGGCACAGGCAAGCTCCGCCAACTGCCTGGGCTGCAGTGTTGTCACCTGTGAAGTGGACATTTAGGGAGCATGCTGGGAAGGCTCAGGGCTACGGGCGCTGGTGGGTGTAGATGACTCCTGCGTGGGCGCCATGCCCCACTTGCTTAAACGAGCTACACGCCAAAGGTGAGCCTCTTCCAGTCAGTGGGGAGGCAATGGCAGTTTTTGGAGACTCTCCAAGTTGAAGAATTTCCAAGCTCCTAAGTGTCAGCACAGAACGCGAGCAGCAGGGAAGGGCTTGGGAGGAAGCGAGAGGAGAAAGACAGAAACTCTTGGAGAGCCTTTGCGAGAAACCAAATTACTGAAGAAGAAGGTCAGTCCAGGGAAAGACCCCTTGAAGAAGGTTCTTTACAGACTCATGCTGCAGCCTTTGGCCCTCTGCGGTCAGATAAGGGCTTGTACGAGAAAAGCCCCATTTCTTGAAGAGATGTTTGGAGGAGCTGGTCTGGTACGTCACAAAGCGCCATCCTGATGAGGGCCCGTGGGAAAAATCATGCCACACTCCCACACCGGGGCAAGGCTAGACTGGAGAGCAACCCTTTGTGCTTCAACTTCCGGGCACTATAAATCTCACCACTGTTCTGCTTTCTCTCCTTGCTCTCGTCCCTGTGCAATCCAGCGCCAATGGCTGAGCTAACTCTGTCAGCATTCTCTGTACTGACCTCTCATCTTGGCTTCATCATCTTTTCCTGGCTTTCTGATTTCACCTGCCCTCACTTTCTCATTCATTTTACGTGGTATACCCTGTGTGTCGCTGTGAAAAGCCTCCACGTCCCTCTTTCGGAATAAGGCAGTTTTAAATACACAAGAAATAAAATCATTCCATGGAAGGCTGCAAGCTGAACTAAATTGAGCCCATGGGGAGGACACCAAGCAGACAAACGATGTTCCCCTATTGCTCAGAAAAACAGATTTCCTGAATGCTCCAAACAAGCATTGGCCAAGGTCTCCCCATAAGAACAGAGCCACAGGATTTTTTTAACCCAAATCTCTGCTTGAAACATCAGGCACACCCATTTCTTCTCTGAATGAATAAGCAGGTACTGTGATAGCTTTCTGCCCCCACCGAAGTGGGTAGGAAAAATCAATTAGGTCTCCTAATGAAGGGCTTTGTGGAGGTTTACAAAAGTCTATAATGCAGACTTTTTTTTTTTTTTCTGGGTGAACTTTCCTGTATGCAAATTAAATACTGTTAAATTACATTCATTAAAAAAATAAAAGAGACTAATTTGGCTGCTTGTTTTGATTAACTGAAATGACACATCGGCCTACAGTTCTGTCTATTTCAGGAAGAAAGTATTTCAGGAAAGTCTTCCAAACGAAATGTCTTGTAGAAAAGGACAGCTAACATCTTTATTCTGAGAAGACCAAAATTAGTGAAGAGTCGACTGACAACAGTTTTCTGGTTATGCTCCCCCACACTCGACCACACCCTACTCGACGTTTCCATGGCATCCCACCGCGTGTCACAATGTGCCTGCTTCACCTGTAGCGTCGTATGAGTACATGACTAATCTATCAAGCAAAACATGTTATTTTGTTAGTGGAGGTAATACTTCTTATAAAATAGTCACAGGGAAGTTAAATTATATAAGCCTGAAAGCCTATTAATAATTTTTAGTAAACATCTTAACGCTCTATGCTTTTATACAATTTATAAGCCTGTGGCATCGGGTGGTCAGGTTGAAGCAAGTGTACGTATTTGTAATTCTAGAGGTGCTTTTTTTTAAATGAAAAAAAACTCACAGCAGTATTTAGGCTGCTTTATTTTGAGAACTGGGAAGGAAATATATTTTTGGTTTAGGAGGTGTTTTCATATTAAAACAAGTACAAAGAGAAAAAACAAATGGTAGTAGTGTATTCGAATATTTTATGAGATACAGTCTGGTATTCTGCACTCCCCCCTTCACTTTAGGTCAGATTTTGAGGTGGTTCCTTTGGTTGGCATGTATCTAATAACAAATTTTACGATTTTTTGGTGTCACTTCAGAGTAACAAAGAAAATTCAATCCATATATATATATATATATATATGCACATACACATGTATATATACATACATACATATACAGGTATATGTATGCTCCTCTATACACATACATATATACACACATATACATACACGTGTGTGTGTATATGTATATACACACACACATATATATATAAACCTGGGTAGCTCAGTCAGTTAAGCATCCAACTCTTGATCTCAGCTCATGTCTTGGTCTCAGGATTGTGAGTTCAAGTCTTGCCTTGGGGTTCACACTGGGTGAAAAGCTTACTTAAAAATATAAAATAAAATAATAAAACAAATATTGTGATTCACAAAGCATTACTTTCTAAGTTTATGTTACCTTTATTTTCACTGGACCATCCAAGGTGAGGGTAGGAAACCATGAAGTTATGATCTAAATTCTGTTCATTTTGATCACTAAGTGTTTTTAAAAATGCTCGATGTGGCATTATGTGCCAATTTAAAAGCTGCAAAATAGTCTTTTTTTTTAATGCTTTTTATTTATTTTTGAGAGACAGAGAGAGACAGCGTGAGCAGGGGAGGGTCAGAGAGAGAGGGAGACACAGAATCAGAAGCAGGCTCCAGCCTCTGAGCTATTAGCCCAGAGCCCGATATGGGGCTTGAACCCACGAACCGTGAGATCATGACCTGAGCTGAAGCTGGATGCTTAACAGACTGAGCCACCCAGGCACCCCTGATTTTGATACTTAGTGGCTGTGTGAACTTGGGTAAATTAGCCTCTCTGAGCTCTACCTCAAAAAATCACAATAATTGTACATATTTTATAGCTTGATGGAGTATTACATAGGATGAGCCTGACACTAATAGGTGCTTAATTCATGCTGATTCATTAACTTTTTCAATAATTCAGGCAAAAAACTTTGGAGGGAAGAAGAGGCTGGTGAGTGACTAAAATGAGGTCCGGCAGTTAGGCTTTATTTTCTCTCCCTGTCACTCAGAACTATTTATGTCAATGTTTTTCTTGTGGAATTTATTATTTTAAAATGTATTAAAATATGTATTTATTTTTGAGAGAGAAAGAGAGACAGAGAGACAAGAACAAGTGGGGAAGAGACAGGGAGAAAGGGAGACAGAATCTGAAGCAGGCTCCAGGCTCTGAGCTGTCAGCCCAGAGCCCGACGTGGGGCTTGAACTAATGAACCACGAAATCATGACCTGAGCCAAAGTTGGAGGCTTAACCAATTGAGCTACGCAGACACCCCTATATTGTGGAGTTTAAATAACTAGAAGGAATCAAAGAACTTCTCCCCTGCAGATTTTCGGTGTCTTTTCCTATATATAAATGTGCTCCAGCCAAGGCACAGTCCGAGGCCTACAAGAACAAGGACTCGGTTGGTCTTGTCCACTTCTCTGTCTTTAGCACCTGAAATGGCATGCCATTAATAGTGGTTGGATTCATTTAAATTAATTAGTTAGATTAATTTATTACTTAATTTAAATTGAATGTTAAAAGCCATTTATCGAGCGCCTACCCAGTAAGAGGCACAGGGAGCCCTGTAATGACTCAGCCAGCAAACAGTAGAGTTGGCACAGCTCTTAGAGGAAGAGGCCTGAACACAGGACGATGATGGCCTGGCATTCTCAAGGTCTCCGCCATCTACAGCACAGGCTGCACGGTCTACATGCAGCTGAATTTATTAATTACCCACAGCAGGGATTATGCTAATAAATAATGTTAAGCCAGGGCTATCGCCTTTAAAATGCACAGGAGACTTACCCATTTTTGGTGGATCCTGAGCTCGAAATCATGGTCTCGATTGTGCATGCTGGGGGAATAAGATGCGTGGGTTGGGAGCATGAGAAATGGGCCACCGAGCACGGCCATGGTCTGCAGATAACACGCTGGGTGCTTCCTAAGGATGGGTCGAGGCAGGTGCTTGTTTGGGGGGATCAGTGAGTCTATCAGAGAGGGCTGCTGCTCACTACTCCGTGTTGTACTTTTATTCATGATGATCTGGAAGAGGCTCAGCATCGACAGCAACTCGCTTCCCTCCCCTCTTCTTCTGTCATTGTCATCACCAGCTATGAACTTTCATGAGTAATGATGACCTATAGGCACTGGGAGGCTTCTTTCTTTATTACACCAAAAGAGCCATGCCAAAGAAAAGGGAACACATTTTGAACTATTTTAGGTAAATTTGAGAAGTGGACGAAGCAAAGGATCCCATTTCTAATTTATATCTTGTTCTCTTTGGGTACAGATACAGGTGGCATCTGTAAAGAGAGGTCGCTCTCAGGTAAAAGGACTCTGGGTTAGACCCAGCAATGTGGTTTAAGGACCAACGAGTACCTCAGAGGCATGTACCCACGAGTCTAAGAAGATATTTAGGACTTACGACATTCACTTATACCTCAAGTCTTAATCTCTTTCCAGATACCTCTGCTTAATAGATCTCAAATCAACATCTAGCTTTCCAGGGTCAAGGGAGAGAGCTCTGGAAAACATGGCCAATCCATGTGATACATCTTAGGGAAGATTATAAATAACCTCACAACTGGTTGATATGCTTCTGTGATATAAAGATTCAAAACCCATCCATTCATTACCTTACATGTTAAAAATCAGAAATAACAGATGATAAAAAGGAACTATCAAAACATGCTATTTTTTTAAGGTAAAAACCAGAACCTTAGAAGCTTAAGAGAGTAGGAAGTAAGGTTCAGTTGGATTCATTAAATTCAGATGCCAAGAACAACAAAAATAATTTTTAAAATGATGAGAATAATATACAGGCCAATCCTCAGATGTGATGTACGATTGCCAGGTCGATTTTCAATTACATTTCACTGATGTATTCATTTGTTTCTTAATGTGCTCATCTTGCCCATTAAGAATAATTAGCAGCTTTGCTTAGAGATTTTCTGGCTCCTGGCAATGTTTCTCCCCCCCTTTTTTTGTTGACATCCACTTTTACTTTTTAGGAAGTAATTTTTGGATAATATCCTACAACTGCTATATAATTTAGGCTTCCTAAAAATTTAAAGGAAAGATGTAAACAGTAATTTTTAAATGAATTTGTTTCGATCTATATGCATCAACAGTATGTGATTCAGTCAATTAGTTATCCTTACAGAAAGTGGGCACAGAAATAGGAAAAAAAAATTCATTCATATTAACCCTACTCAGAGAAACCAGCTCACAACGAATGCCAACTGTAAGCTCTGTTAGCAAATCAAGAATAACATTGGTATTAAAAGCAGGAAAAACACATTGCCAATTTTTAAGGCTTTATGCATGCTTCTTTTCCCTTAATTAAAAAAAAATTAGATCCAGTTACAAAAGAAAAAGGCACACACACAGAACAACTGCATGATAAAAACTGAACTCCATCAGGAAAGTCCTGAGAGATGAAATAAAACGCACTATACCAGTTTTGGTCTGCATCCTGAAAGGACCCACTTTATCTACATTGTAAAGTTCTCCCTCTCCTGCCCGTTGGCACCCCGCTATATTAAACCCATTGTAAAACCCAGCACAATAAAGCACTCTCAGGGCTGAGCTTCTGAGGACCAAATGTTAAAAATCCATTTTCTTGGGAGGGGGCTGTACCAATCATTTCCTTGAAAGGCCAGCAGAGTGAATACAGAATCTGAGATTTTCCCACTCTGATTTCAAGAGCTGGCGTGGTATCTTTGCTGTTTAAAGCAAAGGTGTGTTAATTAATGACATTAGCATTGCTTCCCTTCTTTGCAAGCTCCGTACTTTATAGCTCAATAATAATGTCAGTACGATTAAATTGACATGCCGACTACAGATGTTCCTATAGTTTGATAAAAGTTCGAATTTGTTTCTGACGCTGTTAAATGAGACACCTGCTGACTTGGAGAGAAACCTCAGGTTGCCGGGCCCAACTGGAGAGTTTCTGTGGCTGAATTGACCCTCTCTTGTCCAATACTCCTCGTTTCCCCACCCCCACCTCTAAGGGGGGAAAGAAGAAAAAAAACATCCACTGGGGCTGAGCCAGCATACCTGACTTCCTCTCGCTGTCTGTGTTCCCTGACATGCGGAGGAGGAGCACAGTGAAATGATACAGTGCAAGGCACAACTCAGAATAAAGCCGAGTGAATGAAACAACACGGGCTCATCTTCAGGAATATTTTGAGAAACTTGCGACAGTCTGAAGATCATGATTAAAATCCTGCATCTTAAAAAAGGAAGCACCTTTTGTGATCTCTTTCCCTGGTGTGAAAGGCCAAGATTGTGATTGGCTGGTTTTCCTTCCTGAAAAAAAATTTTTTTAAAACTCTGTCAGGCAATTAGCTGGGTGGGGCTCTACAGAGCACACCGTGCAGCTGAACAATATTAGCTACTGTGCTTCTCACATCCCCTTTCTCCTGTTCGAGCAGCCTGAGGGAGCTGCTGCAAGTTTTACTTAAACACACACACACACACACACACACACACACACACACACACACCTCAAAAAAAACTACATAGCAGAGGTAGAAAAAGAAAATCGAAAACAGGCTTTATGCAAGGAGCCGCAAAAATCAAAAGCCCTTGGCAATTTAGGGGTCTAAAATCCAAGTAAGTAGATTGCCTCCTTCCTGATGTAAATGTAAAGCATACCAAAAATCCAAAGCAAATAGATCTTCCACTTCTCCTCTCAATTTCTAACGGCTGTTAACTGCTCCTGAATAAATCAGCTCAATTGCTAAAGTAGCCACAAATTATGCTTGCTTTCTTAGTTAAAGTACAGTTCCATTTTCACGAACTCTGTGTACATATTAGGAAAGCATAATCTAATATAATGGGGTTTGAACTGTAATAGCATAGCAGAAAAGAAAAGAGATAGCTTTTACCATCCTAAATAAGAGAAAATAATGGAAGACTGATAGCTGTTTCCAGTGGAGGGACAGGTAGGGGTGACCTCTTGGCTGTGAGAGCAGGCACAGTGCTTCTTAGCACATAACGTCCGATATCAAACGCAAGAAGGGTCTTAACAAACGCGAACCTGGAAGTTAATTTTGACAAGCAATATCCGATACAATAAATATTCAATAGTTTCTTTTATATTGGGAAATCTCTGTGGAAATAAAAGGACAAGAATGCCTGGAAATTATTATGAAACACATGCTCTCATTGCCTTCAGTGGTCCACAAATCCTCCTTTAACAAGAAGTGACTGTAAAAATCTATCAAGATACAAGAAAAAAAAAAAACAGTCGTATCCAATGAATCCCATATATGTCCACTCTTTCTTAATTACTTATCATGTGTGTGGGGGGGATTCTTTTTTAATGCCCCATGCTGTCTTTCTTTATATCAATTGTTACTCTGCCGGGAAAAAGGAATGAGCACAACAAACCCGTTTTCTATCTGAATAAGGATACTTCTGATGGCCTTTTCATTCCCATCAGTTAACAGAACTTCTTTGACATCTGCAGAAATAGCAACCTGAAAAAAAAAAAGGAGCACAGCAAACAATGAGCAAATATGCTTGTCTGTGTGGAAGTGAAGACAGGAGTGACAAGCCTTCAGTATCATGCTTCCTCACCTATTTCTCTGTAACAATCTTCAATCTTTTTTCATTTTATGTCTGCATTATTTTAATCATTCAATCAAATCAGTCAATACTTTTATCATTCCATTTGCGGGAGCCTCTATCTTGCTATCATTCTGTTCGGTAATTGCATTGTGACAGCGGATGATGGTATTCTGAGAGGCTTTCATTTGTGGGCTTCTGTTTATCTAGGAGAGCCATCATACAAGGCTGTCACTCTGCCTTTCAGCTTGCTTCTGTCTGACTGCCTGATGCCCTTCATATAACTTTGCATTGCAGGCAGATGGCTTTGTGAGGGTAATTTTTTTGTGAGCTTTGACATGCTCGCACATTGGGCTGTAACCTCGACACATTGTGTAAGAGCGACAGGTTTGTCAAATGCCAATCAGTGTAACAATATGCTTTTATTTGTAGAGACATAAAAACTTGTCTAATGCACTGTGCTGCTACATAATATCTCCTGAATACATGACTCAGAACCCAGAGAATGGGGAACGACGTTCCTGAATGGCCAATCTAATTCAAAAGAATCTAATTACTGAGCGCTCTGGATCATGTTTGTTGGTGTAATAATGCAGGCAAAACATTAGCAGCTATATCATGGTGCTCCAACTGTGATTCGCCGGGCTATTCCTGTATCTTAGCAAATGGGACTATAATCTACAAAAAAAAAAAAAAAAAAAAAAATGTGTTCGCTATGGCAAAGAAAGACCGCGCGCGAGGCCTGGAATGTCACAACACGCGATACTGACTACACTGAGGGAAAATGTTTCTGCTCATCGAGGCAACCATAAAATCAATATGATCCGAAAGTAAGTCAATCTAGAAGGTCTCTCAAGAGCCGGCAGCTTGACCGCAGCTGATGCTGTTGACGGTTCTCTGACCCAGCAGTTGGAGGCCCTGGAACATTTTTCCTTTTGTTCCTCCCTCTGAATGGGATTGGAATTGAGAAAAGACCTACCATGAGCCCAGCCAAGCATGTCATGCCACCCCCTAGCTCACACACAGCAAGGTCCCTGAAAGAGAGAAAAGAAATGGTAGAACCCATACAAATTAGATGAAAATGGCCAGAGAGATATATATGTTACAAGAACAAATTGCCATCTGCAGTAAGAACGGCGCTACCAGGAAGTTGTGGAGACATGACTAGCTACCTCATGTTGCTTTGCGTTTTAAAAATAATTATGAAATAGAAAAGTCACAAAGCAGGCAAATCAGTGGGGGTTCCCTCATTAGTGTTCACTGCAACATTACCACTGCTGAGCTGAAAAATCTGAGAAGGTTCCCTTTTTTTCCCTTGTCAATGGCGCTGTCTTTTAGAACTAAACTAGCTAGAGTAGCGAAAGATAATTGTTAGGAAAGGATAACACTGTTAATCTACATTCATTCCTTCAAAAACAGTTAGACAAGTAAATGAAGAACATACATGAGTGTGTCTATACTATGTTATAGTCACATACACACACACACACACAAATAAATGCAATCTGGAATTTACAAAAAAAAAAAAATTGAAACCGAACTGAAACATTTTGGAAAGCTGAACCGCCCCCATAAAGAACAATTACACAAAGAGCATTTAGCAATTAACACTTAAATCACAAGTGACCCCAACACAACACAGTGAATAAACAATGGGGGGGCATAATATGGTGAAGCCAGCGAACCCGGGCTCACGTGATGACCGGGCTCTGACTTCACGGCTCCAAAGTAAAGCGGCTCAGAGTTAAAGCGGACAGTCTAGGGTGGCACTCGGCACTCACCGTCCCCTTTGTGCCTAAATATCAGCCCTCAACGGGTGACATTCTTGCCCTGGCCCCAGCTCGATGATTGGAGCTCCAGTCGAGCTTCAGCACAGCGAGAGGAGCAGATGCCGGACTCCCCAAGCAGCTCTGCGGCCCAAATGCAATCCTGCCCTGTTCTTATTTTATATGCTGAAACCCTTAAGTTTGTGGCTTCTTCCCAGGTTGGGACGTTTATCACCTCAACAGGAGAAAAGAAAAAAAGAGAAAGAGAGCACTGAAAGGGAGTGAGAGGTGCAAAGAGGGAGAAGAGGAAGAGAAGAAGCCAGACAAGGAGGTTCCTATTACGAAAACGCACTTAATGGGTATTGTTCAAAGCAATTATAGACTGGTTGGTAAATATGGGCCACAGAGCTTCAAAAAATACATATTATTGACCCAATCTTGTAAGCACACATTCTTAAAACACACACCATGATCTCTAATGACTTGTCTGGAATCATAATGGGCTATTCAGGAAGTATGTATCGGGTGACTTTTATAAAATGAGAATGAAAATGAAAAACCTATATTTTCTGGGTCTACCAAACATCTTTAGAATTTTTAAATCAAAGGAGTTTTTTTTCCCTTTTTCCTAAATCCCATCTATAGGTTTGATCTATAATGCACACTGACATTTGAAAACACTTATTTCCGTAGCATGAGTCTGTCATAGTAATTTATATTTTACAAATACATATTGTTACGTATATAAAATACCTTTAAAACCAGGGGCGGGATGACATCTTTAAATAATAGCTGTGGGGTATTTATTTATCAAATATTCTGCAATGATTTCCCTAGCAGAAGTTTAAAGAATGTCCTTATTGTGGTTTGGTTTTTTTTCTTTCTTTTTCTTTTTTCTTTTCTGACCTTCACAATCTGTAAGGATTGATTGGAGCTTTACTTTTGTTTCCCCAAAATCAAAGTGAAATAAAATGCCTTGAGTGGAAATCAAAAGCCTTTGACATATAGCAAAAAGCTTGCTGTGTAATATTAATACCCGAAGGCAATTCAGATTTCTTTTTCAGAAGCAACATGTTTTTACCATGAACTTTTTTCCCTTTCTTTCTCCCCTTCTTCTTTCCTCCTTCCTTCCTCTCTCTTTTCTTTCTTATCTGTTTTTAACAACTTAATTTGAAGAATGCAATCACAGCAATCATTGATATGCAGATACAATGCCCATAAGGGGCTAAAAAATATCTTTTTAAGTGCAGCTTTATACCTGAATACACGATTATGCCTGAGGCAGTAGTGAGCCAAAACCTCTTCAGAGGGCCAGATGCCTGCAAAACACAAGAGGATACATTTTTGATTACAGGACCCTGTTCTATAATCATTCTCTTAAGAAATGGCTTTTTAAAAATAATGTTCAGGACAAGCTATTTCCACCTGAATCAAACTTAACATAATTATTACTTGTAATATGTCATATCACATGGGTTTCTTTTGTTGTTGATTATAGCTCTTTTCCCAGAAAAACAGTAAATTATCCTAAATAGATTTTACTACATTTCATCACAACGAGAGAACAAAAACAATAACAATCAAAATTACAAATATTAAAAGTTCAAGTTTAATGGGATTTCAGGGCAATAATCTTGTACACACGAATGTTCTTCGCAGCCAATCCGTACGCATCAGTTGAAGACCTACTGTACATGCAGCCCATGTGAAGCAAAAATAAGTGGAAAAATCACTTGTAAGGAGCAAAGAAAAAGCACAGAGGTCATTATAGTTTCTTCTTTGATTCCATGCTAAACTTTTCAAATATGCACAATGATTTCCTTTCTGCAATTAGAAATGTCTAACTGGGGATTAAAATTAAGAAATTGAAATTTCACCAACTTTTGGCACATCTTTAAATTTAACAGTAATCCTCCCCCGCTAAAGTCCATGGATGGGCATTTTCTAAAATCATCACTTGCAGATCATTTATTTTGATGACTTAGTGTTGATGAATGCATCTGATTTCCTTAAAAAAAAAAAAAAAGACAAACATGCTTGGAAATGAGTTTCTAGTAGTTACCACAGGATGGTAGGGTTGTAAGTGCTTTTAATTTTTTTCTTTATGCTTTTTGTATTTTCCAAAGATTTTTACAATGAATGTGAATCACTCTCCTGCTCGGATTTAACCACAGTCTTCCGATTTCCCAGCACCCTGCTCTGCCCGAGGTCAAGAAGCCTCCGCCGCCCTGGGCAAGCAGTGCCTGCTCACCGTCCTCACACTGAATGCTCTTCTAATGGGTCTGGATGCAAAGTGGAAACACCTAATGAGAACTGATTTTTTTTTTTTTCTCACAGATGCATCTCCAGCTTCAAAGCTTGAGAAATCCGAACATTTACAGAAAAGAGGATGCCAAAGAAATGGTAAGTAAAGTCCACAGAGAAACTATGGGTAAGTTTAGGAACAGCAAAGGCAGTGACCCCACAGAAGCATGTGCTGCACAGAAGGCCAGGCAGGTGCACTCAACAAGTTCAGCCTCCATGGTATTTCTGGGAGAAATGACAGTTTCGGGGAGAACAAGGCATCCACCAAGAGGTGTTCGGGGTCGTATTTAGGAGGAAAGGCAGAAAGGTAGTGGAGTATGGCAGTTAAGACCACAGGGGCTTTGGACCCAGACTCGTTGGCCTCCACTCCTAGTTTGTTGGGCTGCATGCCCTAGCTGAGTAACCTTGGGTAGTTTACTTAGCCTCTCTGGGCCTCAGGTCCCTCATCTGTAAAATAAGGTAATTGTGGCATCAATTTCACTAAAGTGTTGTGAGGATTAAACATGCAAAACACACATAATGTATTTAGAACAGTTCCTAACTCATAATGAACTCAAAGAAAAATTCGTTGATAAATGTTACTTCCCTGGGCCGCCCAAGTGGCTCAGTCGGTTAAGTGTCTGACTTCGGCTCAAGTCATGATCTCACGCCTCTTGGGTTCAAAACCCTGCATCAGGTGCTCTGCTGTCGGTGCAGAGCCTGCTGTGGATCCTCTGTCCCCCTTGCTCTCTGCCCCTCCCCTGCTCGCTTGCATGCATGTGCAAGCTCTCTCTCTCTCTCTCTCTCTCTCTCTAATAAATAAAATATTATTCTCCTGCAAAGGGGGATAAAAGAGCAGAAGAGAAGACAATTATCCCAATGACAGAACAGATGGAGAACATTTTTGTCCTGCTCCTACCCATGAACTCTGCCATAACCAAAGTCCTACTACCTGGCATACCTCCACATAAAAAGAACTCTATAAAGACTAAAGCACACAATAAAAATTTCCAAAGGAAGAGCCCAAGACAGTATTCTACACCAGTGCTTATAATCAACAGAATAATGAATTTCTTTATGCCTTTAGTAGATGGTTTTGAGGTTTTAAAAAATAATGATAGGGGAAGGGTATTTTACTAAAATTCAGGCTTTGGCTAAGTAAAAAATGTGACTTCTAAAATGCACAGTCTTTCAAGAGAGGTTTATTATTTTCTCAAAAACTTATAGAGGTTTATTTTTAACTAACTTAAATACAAAAATATGCAGAAGAAAGTTAATAAAATCACCTAAAATTCCACCACTGCTATGCAACCCCTATTATCATTTTGGACACCATTCCACAAAAAGCACTCTAAGCATAAAGTATTTTTTACACAAATGACATCTTATCATGCAGGTATGTGGCAATCTGATTTTGCCCTACTCAGTATGTGATGGATAACTTCCCATGACAATAAAAATATATGCGCATTATTATCTAAAAAAAATTGGGGGGCACCTGGGTGGCTCAGTTGGCTGAGCGTCCGACTTCAGCTCCGGTCATGATCTACAGTGGTCTGGGGCCTTACGTCAGGCTCTGTGCTGACAGCTCAGAGCCTGGAGCCTGCTTCGAATTCTGTCTCCCTCTCTCTGTCAATCCCCCTCTCATGGTCACTCTCTGTCTCTCAAAAATAAATGTTAAACATTTTTTTTAATTTAATGGTTTTTTTTGAGAGGGAGTGCCCACAAATGGTGGGAGGGGCAGAGAGAGAGAGACACACACACACAGAAAATCCAAAGCAGGCTCTGTGCTGTCAGTGCAAAGCGCCACTCAAAGCTGGAAGCCACGAACTGTGAGATGATGATCTAAAGCCGAAGTGGAGGCTGAACGGACTGAGCCGCCCGGGCGCCCCGCATCGTTGTTTCTAATAGCTTCCTAGACGTTTTATGTCTACAACATAACTTATTTAGCTAGTTTCCTCTTGATAGACATTAAAGTTATTTTGAGCTCTTGATATTATGAGATTATAAACAGTGGTACAATAAAGACATCTTTTTCCTCCAAAAAAATTCTGGGAATTTTGGTTAAAAGTTAAGTACAAATCACACTGTGATACATCAAACTGTGCTCCCCCAAATTTGTACCAAAATATACCTCCAAATAAGAGTGTTTATTTCCTTAAAGACTTGTCAAGGTGAGATTTTGACAACATATTTTATTTTTGCGAATGTGTTACGTTTTTGAAAGTGATCTCCGTACAAATCAAAACCACAATGAGACATCACTTCACTCCGATGAGGATGGCCATAACCCAAAAGTCAGACAATAGCAAATGTTGGGGAAGATGAGGAGAAACTTATGGAAGATGTTGCAGCCACTTTGGAAAACAGTCTAGCAGTTCACCAAAAACTTAAATAAAGAATTGATGTATGGCCCAATAATTCCATTCCTAGGAATGGACTCAAGAGAGTAGAAACTATCTTCACACAAAAACCCGTACATGAATGCTGATAGCAGCATTATTCACAGTAGCCAAAAAGCAGAAACAACTCAAACGCCCACAACTAATGAGCACATAAATAAAATGTGGTATGGCCATGCAATGGACTATTACTTGGCAATAAAAATAAATAAAAATAAAAAATAAAAGTAAAAAGTACTGATTCATGTTACAACACAGATAGAACATTAAAAACATTATGCTAAGTGAAAGAATCCCGAGACAAAGAACCCCATGTTACATGTTTCCATTCATATGAAATGTCCAGAATAGACAAGTTCACGGACACAGAATATAGAGTGGTGGTTGTCTAGCGCTGGGATGGTTGAGAGTAAATGTGGAGATTTTTACAGGTGATGAAATATTCTAGAATTGATTGTGGTGATGGGTCCGCAACTCTGTGAATATACTAAAAACCACTGAGTGAACTGTGTGGTATGTGAATTATATCTCAATAATGTCATTATTTAATTAATTAATTTATTTTAAACAAATCTTTTGAATTTGCTTTTTTTAAAACACTTTTTAATGTTTTTGTTTATTTATTTTTTTTTTTTTTGAGAGAAAGAGACAGCATGAGCAGGGGAGGGTCAGAGAGAGAAGGAGTCACAGGATCTGAAGACAGGCTCCAGGCTCTGAGCTAGCTGTCAGCACAGAGCCCGATGCAGGGCTTGAACCCACGAACCGTGAGATCATGACCTGAGCCAAAGTCAGATGCTTAACCAACTGAGCCACCCAGGCAACCCCTTAAAGTTTTCTCATTCCTACTTGTGGAAACACAGAGGTCTCTTTTGTAAAGAATTTTTTTAAGTTTATTCATTTATTTTGGGAGAGGGTAGGGGCAGTGAGTGGGGAAAAAGCAGAGAGAGAGAGGGAGAGAGAGAATCCCAACCGGGCTCTGTGCTAACAGGGCTCGAATCATGAACCATGAGATCATGACATGAGCCAAAACTAAGAGCAGGATCCTTAACTGACTGAGCCACCCAGGTGCTCCTAAAGGATTTTATTTTTAAAGAACTTATACAGAGTTTAAAGAGCCATTGAGTTCTATGGAAATAATTAAGACAAACAATAGTACCCAGACCCTCTGACCCAGTCTTTCTCTTTCCTTGGAAACTACTACTTCCAATTCACTTAGCTGATACTTCTGGTGATTCCTTCCATATTTCTACATATGTGTGTGTTGTTACTTCTTGATTTTTCAGCTTAGGGAAAAATCTGACCCCCACTATGGAAGATAAGCATTTTCCACTTCCATTTATACTCCTCTCCTCCTGCCACACACACCATGCTCCTTCTCCATCCACTATCACCGTCTTCCTCTTATAGATATATTATAATTTTGGTAAGATCACTACTCTTTGTCAATTTCCTTGTGACCATGAAATAATCCTGCGCCATGTAGTAAACTATGATGGCTTTTTCTCTCATGTATCACTTTCTTTCCTGTGGGGTTTATAATTGTCCATTTTTTTCTCATTTGCTAAGGTTTTTATTCAATCTCAAAATCCATTCATCAGTTTCCCCTCTCATACATCCATTCACATCAGGTATTCTTTTTTTAAACTAATTTATTTTGAGGGGGGGGGGAGGGAGAGGGAAAGCACGAGCATGCAAGTAGGGGAGAGGCAGAGAGAGCAAGAAAGAAAACCCCAAGCAGGCTCCGTACTGTCAGCATAGAGCTTGACACGGGGCTTGATCCCATGAAGCATGAGATCATGACCTGAGCCAAGATTGAAAGTTGGACATTGACTGAGCCACCCAGGTGCCCCTCACATCAGGTATTCTCAACCCCATGAGGAAATCTCTCCTGGTGGCCTCTGATCTGCCTTCATCTGGTGTGCACGTGCCCTATGCATGGTGCACAGCTGATACCCTAGAATCAATCTTCAAGATCAATCATTGCAGGCTCTCTTCTGCCCTTTTCCTGTATCTCATCTCTTGCTTCCTCTATCCTTTGTCTTCCTCTCTTGGTTTACTTCCTCATTTTAGTGCAACATATCCTCCAATAGTTTCTTTTACAAAGTGTGTGGGAAGTAAATGTTGGGGAATTTCCAGGATTCAGTGGGTAATTTCGATCTGGAAACTTGATGCTCTCAGACCCTGTGAAGTTTTTGGGAAGTTTCATCGACCAGTTCTGGACCTCCGTTTTCATCAACTCTTGCTGTTTGGGTGTTGAATTTCCTGAACTCATCTTCTAAGTTTCTTATCTATTCTTCCCTTTTTCCACCTTGCATTGTTTTCTACTTTCTTGGAAATTTCCTCAACTTTATCTCCCAACCCTTTTATTGTTCTTTCCATCCATGCTTTTGTTGTTGGTAGTTCTCTGAATACTTCTTTTTTAGAACATCTTATTCCTGTTTCATGAATACAATGTTTAAAAACATTATTTGACCATATTAATGACAGTTTATGTTCAGTTTTCTGATCCTTACCTAGTCTCTTTTCTTCATGTTGTTTTCCTCTATTCATTGATTTGGGTACCTGTCACATTAAAAGCTTTCCTCACATAGTTGGTAATTCTTTGTTATTTGCTTAAACATAATCGTAGAAAGGTTAAAAGCTGGTTGGAGGTGAATAGGGCTGAGTGTGTGGGGACGGAGCGGAGTGTGGGTAGCTCTGTGTATGCTCACTCAGTGCTTCTGGTACTCTCTCTGACTTCAACTGTGCCTGGTGTCCCTCACTCTAGAACCTTCCGTTTATCCCTCTCCAGAGAACAAATCTCTTCCATTGGCAGTACAGAAGAGGAGGTTACTCGTAGTCTGGAATAGGGATGTAACTGTTTTATAAACAGCTTCCAGTCAGTCTTCCTGATTTTAACCTCCTTCAACTCCTGCATTTCCAATTGCCCTACTTTCTGAGTTTTTCAAAGTTTCAGAAGTATGAATTAATCAGTTTGCTTCTCAGCTTTCTCAATGGCTGGCTTTTTCACATCTGCTAAGTCAATGATTTCTCATACATTTGTTTCCCAGGTTCCAAAATTATGTCGCTGTATGTCCCCTCATTGTATCAATCTTTTGTATGTTTAGATCTTAAAAATGCCTCTTTACAGTGGTTTAGCAAAGTTTCCTGAAGGAAGTGATTTTAATGGATTTTTCAACCCCCAAGTTTACCTGAAGTCCAGAAATGCATGGTCTTTTGAATGTACCTGTTTATGGGATAATTCTGGAACCCAAGACACACAGACACACTATATATATATAAACTATTCTTATCTCTCATAGGATATATTTTAGCATAAATACTTTAAGGTCTGAGTGGTGGGGTTTCAGTACACATCCCAGAAGAGCAGTGACTAGAAGGACTTCATGGAACAGAGAAAAACTCATTAGAAAAGTGATGAGCATCAATTAAAAAAAATTTTTTTTATGTTTTTAAATTTATTTTGAGAGAGAAAGAGAGAGTGCTAGCAGGGAAGGGGAAGAGAGAGAGAAAGAATTCCAAGCAGACTCTGCACTACCAGTGCAGAGCTGGATGCAAGGCTTGAGTCCATGAACCATGAGCTGAAATCAAGAGTCAGATCCTTAACCAACTGAGCCACCCAGGCACCCCTAAATTTTAGAAGGACAAGCCAATGACACAAATGGGGAGGTTTTTCTTATACTCAAGATTTTTATAGTCCATTAATAATACTGTAAGGCTCTATCAGTCAATAATAGGCACTTCTGCTATACTTTTTTTTTATTTCAATTTTTTTTTTACATTTATTTATTTTTGAGAGATAGAGTGAGACAGACTGTGAGAAGGGAGGGGCACAGAGAGAAGGAGACACAGAATCAGAAGCAGGCTGTCAGCATAGAGCCCAACACAGGGCTCGAACCCATGAACCGTGAGATCAGGACCTGAGCTGAAGTCAGACAGTTAACCGACTGAGCCACCCAGGCGCCCCTACTTGCGCTCTATTCTTGACATCACCCATTGAGACAGAGAAGAATGCCCGAAGTGGCATTTACAGTAACTAAAGTATTGATCCTCCCCCAAAAGCATTACAAAACATTTTACTGATTTATTCTAGGTAACTTGTTTCCTACACACATGTCATTAATTAGGATATTTCCTTAAAAGTTATTTGAAGGCATATCGTTCCCTATGCCTTAGTGTTTTCTGCATAAACTGAATTAGTTTAACTCATAGGAGAAAGGTCTCCCTTCATCCACTGGGTCTCCATAAAAGCATTAGTTAAACAAGAGCTCTGTTTGGAAGAAGAAAAAGAATACCACATTATACTTGGGTTTCCATGGTCATTTGATTTCATTCCATTTTCTTTCAAACAAAGGATTGTTTCCCTGAAGATGCTTCTGTCAGAACGGGGCCTGCTGGATATAACAAACTTCAGGAAGCTGCAGTCAGCCAACACTAAAATAAGAAAAACTAGCTGTCCATATAGCAATAATGAGGGGGGAAATGGCCAATGCGATCTATTTTATGTACGAAGCCACTTTTTTGTTGTGTGTTAAGTAGCTAGTTCAGAATTATTTTAAACGCCAAATTGCATAGCTAGTCTGGAAACAAACAAAAAAATCCATTATTAACCCGAGGGCTGAACAAATCTTAAAACTATGTGGATATTAAGAGATATGAGTCTCTTACTGGGCGTGGGTCCTCCTAGATCACTTGCATTTGAGAGCTGTTTGCTTCCCCAGAGTTCATGTTCAAGGAAAGTCCTGAGACTCTGCCAGACAGCGTTGGACCAGCAGCACTGCTGACTCCTGCTTCTCACTCTGACAGCTGGTTTTGGGCCCATGGGGACAACACGCCCGGCTCTCGCAGCTGGCTTTCCTCTGATCAGCTGATATGTGCCGAGCAGTGGCCTCCTCTCCCCTCCTCAAACGGAAGGATCGCGCCCACCAGGCAGGAGTCAGAAGTAAAGCCTCTCTCAAATCTGGGAGGAGACCAGCACACCCTTAGACTCTTCTGGAACAAGCAATACATTGGCAGGTGTTAACTAAAATGAAAATCAGCTCATGTGGACTGGGTAGGTAAACCTCTTGGACCGT
The DNA here is from genome assembly GCF_006229205.1 of Suricata suricatta. Classification (NCBI taxonomy): domain Eukaryota; kingdom Metazoa; phylum Chordata; class Mammalia; order Carnivora; family Herpestidae; genus Suricata; species Suricata suricatta. The sequence goes on along the minus strand of NC_043703.1, from coordinate 91,629,044 downwards.
TTTCAGTGTTTACACTGTCTCCTTTGCCTTAAACGTTTCTGCTTGGTCATTAACATTTCAACCCAGAGTGGAAATCCAAAAAAGGACTACAGAATATGCCATAAATATTTTGGGGCTACCCCGTATGTTTCAGGCCCTGTGGATCAGAGGGAATGAGACAGCCTGGTAACCGGAGCCTCCGTATAGAGGGGGAGATACTGAATCAATAATTATACAAATAATGTGCATAACTATACTTATAATACAGGCTATGTTGGAAACACAGAGGGTACTTCTGAGAACATATCACAGGGGACCTGACTTGGCTGAAAAGGAGGTTGGGAGGAATCCATCAGGGAGCACTTCCTCATAGAGTCGGCACGAAGAGCCAAGTAGAGGAGGTGGAAGGGTGAAGAGAATGGTCCACAGCAGGGGAGCCCCACGAGACTAAGCTGAAGAGGAGAACAGTTCGATATTCTAGGGATGGAAACAGGGTCAGTGGAGCTGCAGAATATGAGGAAGGAAGAGAGCAGCACCAGGCAAGAATGGAGGGGTGGCTGGCAGCCAGATGCTGCAGGCCCATGTTAAGATCTGCAGATTGAGCCTTAATATAATAATACATTTTAAGCAGCACAGCAGTATGATCAGACTTACATTTTAGAAGATTTTAGATTACTCAAAAGAAAACAGATTGAAGAGAGGCAAGAGGAGGCAGGGTGAAACTAGGTAGGAGGCTACCACGATGACCGAGGTGAGCACGGACAGTGGCCTGGGTGGTGGTGAGCAGAGATGAAGAAAAGTGGGAAGGTATGAGCTATCTTCAGAAAGTACACTGACGCGACTTACTAGTTAATTAGATGGCAGAGACGGTGTGAGAGAGGAAGGTGTCAGATACGGCTTAGGTTTGTGTCATGGATTGGTAAGTCTGTGGATGAGGTACAGCAAATGCATATAGGACTTTCCTTCCATTTTGTATGAACTGAGGAAGCTGGATTCATGGTATGAAAACACCAGCTAGTGGTTTGGGGTCTGATTCTCACTCTGTCCCTATTAATCTATGTGACATTGGGAAGTAAGTTAGCCTTTCTGAGCTTCAGCATCCTCATCCCCAAGAATCTAGGTTTGGGTTAGATTATGCCTAGGAGGCCCTTCGGGTTATAAAAAGTTATAATAAAAAACCAGATTTCATGCTCCAGACGTAAGACTCCAGCTTGAACTGGCTCTGACGGTTGTGTGACCGGGGCAAGCTCCTTAAACTTTCTAAGCCTCATTCATTCCTTTATTGGACTTATAATTACTGGCAGCCAGTCCTGTTCTAGGAGCTGGGGATCTGGCAGCGATTAAAACAAAGCCTTTGCGGGGTGCCTGAGCCTTTTGCTCAGTTGGTTAAGTGTCCGACTTTGGCTCAGGTCATGATCTCACGGTTTGTGAGTTCGAGCCCCGCGTTAGGCTCTGTGCTGCCGGCTCAGAGCTTGGAGCCTGCGCTTCAGATTCTGTGTCTTCCTCTCTCTCTGCCCTTACCCCGCTAGTGTTCTGCCTCTCTCTGTCTCCCAAAAATGAAAAAAACAGTAACAAACAAAACAAAACAAAGCCCTTGCCCAAATAACTTCAATAGGGGCAACAGGCAATAAACATGGTAATTTCAGATAATGATTAATGTTGTGAAGAAAATAAAACATCATTGAAATAAAAAATATGAGTTGGGGGGGTGTTGCTACTTTAGCCAGCTGTGTGCAAAGTCTGGGTTCTCTCATTTGTTACGTACCAGCAGTAAAAGTACCCACCAGCATGGCTGTAAGAATTAAATGAGATAATACATGAAAGGCACTTAGAACAGTGCCTGGCACATAGCTAATTGTTTATAATGTTAGCTATGGTTGCTGCTGCTACCTGTCATTATTTTGACATGTTTCCATCCAGGAAATTTTATCAAACTTGATTATACTTTTATGCTACTCTTAGGGAGATGATGATTCCTAATTGATACCCCATAAAATCAAACCAAAACTGAACTGGGGAAAATTCACCCTAGCTTTGGGAACTTTGAAAAACAACTGTAAATAAGAATTCCATAAAAATGGACCATACTTGTGGGCGCCTGGGTGGCTCCGTTGGTTAAGTGTCAGACTTTGGCTCAGGTCATGATCTTGCAGTTCACAAGTTCGAGCCCTGCATCGGGCTCTGTGCTGACAGCCCAGAGCCTGGAGTCTGCTTCTGATTTTGTGTCTCCCTGTCTCTCTGCGCCACCCCTGCTCATGCTCTGTCTTTCTCTCAAAAATAAACATGAAAAATTTTTTAAAAATTTTAAATTGTCCTCCTGCTCTGACTCATTGACAGGCTTGTTCTGAACAATAAATTATGAAGCGCAGGCCTCCCTGTTTTGTGGGACCAGATCACAGAGAACGCGGGTACATCTGGACGAATGGGAATGGCTGGACAGCCCAGTACAGAGAGCAGGTGGAAGCTTGCCCGTGACCTTGTAACATTTATCACATACTGACTGCTGCCCAGGTACTAAGAGGTATATGAGAAAATCAAGGCATGGGGAGGTTATGAAAGCTTCATCTCCAAATCAGACAGATATTTTGTCATGAAGTTAGAATGTGAACCCAGGTGATCTGACTCTGATGAGTGCTCCGTGAGTGTCAGCTGTTACTACTATCAGCAGCATCACTAATTGGACACTCACTGCTTTGCAAACACTGGGCTGTTTGCTTTATACAAATTACCTCATTTAATCCTTAAAACAGCCCTAGAAGGTATGTACTGTCATTACGGCCAGCTCAGGGGCACAGCGAGGTTTACCCAAGCACATGGAGCTGAAGTGGCATAGCTCAACCTCCAGGACCCGGTTTCTTAATCACTACCCTGTTTTGCTCAAACCCCAGTGGCTGGTCCTAGAATCCAGGGAATGAGTTTCTATTTCTCATGGCTGTCAATAACTAATTTTAGGACGTTGGACAAATCATATTTGGGCTCTAGCTTCAAGAATAAAATGGAAGCATCAAATTGATTTCTGAGGATTCTTCCAACTCTTAAATCCAATGGCTGTAGGTCATTATATGTGTGCCTTTCCAAACGAAAGCTGTAAAATGGTCAGTAGGTTCTAGCCCACGTTTGACAGCAATCTGATTAGTTTGAATATTTGATTTGGACCATAATATCAAATCTAAAGCCTTGCCAGGAAATAGGTTAGTCAGGATTCAAAATGGTCTCAGAAGTCAAACCTTCATAACCTATTTTAATTGAATTAACACTGCCTTTGTTAATTCAGTCTCGTAGCTTCAGAGAAGATACTGCTCTATCTCTGTGCATTCTGGTGGTAGTAGCTTTTTTTTTTTTTTTTTTAGTTAATCCAGCACATTAACAACCTCAAGTATAATTTTTCCCCTCCAATACAGAGCATGGTTCTCAGATAAATGCTGTATTTTTTTTCCCCTATTTTCTCCTTGTCAGGGTACCTACTGCCTTTGGGGCAGAAGAAATTTTCCGGAGGACTCAAGGCACAAGTAGGACAGTATCTCCCGTATCTCCCAGTGCAATCTCTCTGGGTCTAGGCCAGAAGGTGCTCCATCCCCTGAGTCACAGGATGTCAGGAGGTAGGAACAGTCACGTGTAGCAGAGGTAGACCCTGGTCCTAGCAAGACAGGAAACATGGCCTGTGTTCCCCCAGAAACACCGCACACCCTCCTCATAGTTAGAGAGAGAGAGAGAAAAGACAAAGAAAGACACAAAGAAAAAGGAAGAGAAATAAAAGAGTGAGATTTTCATTGCTGGTTGTACTCTAAGTAACACCCCCAAGCCCTTGCTGTGCTCAGTGTCTTCAGAGTGGGGTGGTCAGCCTATCATTTTGAGGACAGCACCCTTTTTCCTGTTAATATATGACTGTGTTGTGTGTTGAAGTCATGTGAAAACAGCAAGGTGTCAAATAAAGTGGAATAAAGAAGAAAGTAATAGAGGGGCACCTGGGTGGCTCAGCAGCTTAAGCATCCAACTCTTGATTTCGGCTCAGGTCATGATCTCACGGTTCGTGAGTTCGAGCCCCACTCCAGACTCGGTGCTGACAGTGCAGAGCCTGCTTGAGATTCTCTCCCTCCCTCTCTCTTTCTTTCAAACTAAAAAAAAAAAAAAAAAAAAAAAAAACTTAAAAAAATTGTGGAAGTGTTAGAAATAATTGTTATTTTGCCTTATCTTAGGCATGAGCCACTTCATCAGCACAGACACACGTTACGTGTCACACCAAAGAAAAGTAAGGAGAGTGAGACCCCCCCAGCCCCCTCTCTGCCTTAGTCACCTATGATTTGTGAAAATGATTTTTTAAAAAAATATTTACTTATTATCAAGAGACACAGAGAGACAGAGCATGAGCCAGAGGGGCAGAGAGAGAGAGGGAGACACAGAATCCGAAGCAGGCTCTGGGCACTGAGCTGTCAGCACAGAGCCCGAAACAGGGCTCGAACACACGAACTGTGAGATCATGACCTGAGCCGAAGTCAGATGCTTAACCAACTGAGCCACCCAGGCGCCCCCTGTGAACCTGATTTCCGAAGCAGCTTTCTACCTTGGAGTCCAGCGTTATCTCACTTCTTGGTAAACACTAGGGCAGAATTCTAAACAAATGGAAAACCTTGTGCTCCATGCGGACTCCGTGCTCTGTGCATTTATGAAAGCCTCGCCGGAGAGAGAATGCATTCAGGGGGCACGTGTCACAGATGCCAAAGCAAGGTGCATTTACTAAATGGCCCCGGTATTAGGTTGTTAGGCACAACTTATTTACCGAGCAGTGTGGTCTGGAAGGTGCACGTCGCAGTGTTTCAAAACTGCCTTTGTTGCAAGTTCCTCCTCTTAGGCCTGTGATGGGGTGGGGAAAAGAGAAGGCCTGCCTCCCTCTTCTTATAGGAGAAATTGCCATTAGCAAGTTCCAGAAGAAAACAACATCATTAGGCAAACTGACTCGGTAGATACGGCAACATCTCCGTGGGCTGGAGGTGTTGAGGTTCGGTCTCAGCCCACTTCAAACAAACCCGTCTCTACCATTCTATCTGAAAGTAAACGTGTGATGCTCAGATGATTTTTAAAATATACATATATATATGTGAGTTGGCAGAGAATCTCAGCTGTGCAAAATGGCCTGGGTCTGTCCTTCCGGGCTCCCTGCTCTCCTTATTCATTGATACAAAGGAAACATGACGGTCTGCGCTCCAGAAATTTCTGCTGCTGTCCAGACTTGGGCAACTCCCTGCAGCTAATGTGGAAACAGAGTGCGGAGCACATCCTGGCTGTAAACACAGAGGTCTTGCGCTGTCAGGACCATCGACAAACGGCTCCAATCAACTTGTATGATTGTCTTTAACACCTTTGTGTATTTTTTAAAGAAATGAATTTGATTTCATTTGCCTTCCCCAGTTTTCAAATAGTCATTAAAAATTAAACAACACCGGGAAAGGCTTTTGTGATTATAGCCTTCATTCTCCTGCAACAAACTGGATCTATAAATTTACGTACCATTGTAGATGTAAATTACAAAATTTATATTCAGCTATATTAAAACATCTATTCCAAAAATGATTACCAGTTGTGAAAAGCAGACAGGCTTATCACTTGCTGTCAGTTGTTCATGTCTAGTTAAGCAATAATGTGCTAAAACTGCTCTTTTGTTTTGTGTAAGAATTTTGGCAATAGAAGAAATGAATGCTCAGTTAATAAAAACTCAGGCTGCTTTTTGCTTTGATGGAGGAAGCAGCTGCCTGTTTTCATTTGCTGCAGAGCAGCAAAACCCATCAATATAATAAGCAGCTTAGATGCACCCATCCACAGCATCTGTAAGGATATAGGGCTATTCGCTCAAAACCAATCCCTGGTTTAATTTTAACAAAGATGTGTCTGACATATTTGAAAATGCATTATAATAGGTTTTGAAACGTGAACAATTTCCCTTTCTTTTAAATACTTTTTACGGATTTGAAAGGTTAGTATACAGAGCTGAATGATAGCAATGATAAAAACCTGTCCAAATGGTGAGGCCGTCCTAAAACAAGAGGAGTACAGAGAGCAAATCAAGAGGCAGCAATTCGGTCTCCTTCAAAAGGGGAGTAATTCATTTGAATGTGATTTCATTCATTTATTCGTTCAAACAAATATTTACCGAATCCTTACTGTGAACTGAACTGGGGTACTGCCTCAGGCCACCTTTCTTACCCTCGATGAGTTCACCCTTCAGGGGAAAAGATGGGCACAAAAAACATAAAGCAAAACAATGCAGTAGGCACAGTGATACAGATGTGCACTTTCTGTTACCTCTCTGTTTTTTTTTAAAAAAATTCAAATGGGTAGAGAACACAGAGGAAACTAACATAAAAATGAAAAAATCAAATACTGTCTCCTCTATTATACAGTCACACACTTCATTAGACATCCCTCTAAGAAAATTGAATTATGTTTAAACACATGTCAAACTGTTTACTGGTGTAGCCAGGAATTATCACACTTTGGATAAAAGTTTTAGGATTTTAAGTTTCATTTGGACAGCCTCTAGGTTTACAGCAACCACTAGACACTTTTACATGATCATGAGTATACCACATGCCAAGCCTAATAGAAAACAAAAACTTTATGGGGTGCATGGGTGGCTGAGTCAACGTTGGCTTAGGTCATGATCTCATGGTTCATGAGCTCAAGACCCGCGTTAGGCTCTGTGCGGACAGTTCAGAGCCTGGAACCTGCTTCAGATTCTGTGTCTCCCTCTCTCTCTCTGCCCCTTCCCCATTCACACTCTCTCTCTCAAAAATAAATAAATAGGAAATAAATCTATATATCTATATCACAAACTTTCAAATAACGTAGAATGAGAAACTCTGGCTAATGAACATGCTAAGGGATTTATTTTATTTTATTTTATTTTAATTTTATTCATTTCATTTCATTTCGTTTCAGTGCATTCCAAAAAGTCAGATAATTCTAAATCCTCCTCTTCTGATTCAATATCAGATAAGTGGGCGTCTGAACATGACCGGCTAGGGACCTGCCTGATGGTATATATAAGTGTAGGGTTAGCCTTCAGCTTCTCAGGGTATCAAATTTAAATGAGCACTCATTTGCAGAAACACTGAGGAAATGCTCCCATAAAAGAGGGCTACGCGTGTTCTTATTCAAACATGTGCACTGTAAAACACCCATACCTGGGTTTTAAAAATAAAGTTTTAATTGTGGCACAGTTTTAGATTTACAGAAAAGTAAAATGTTGCCGAGAGTTGCGGGTACCCTTCCCTTGGTTTCTCTCCTTATTGGCGTCTTAACATTGATCAAAACTGAGAAACTGACACTGGTACATTCACGTTAGACTTCATCCATGCCGTTCGTTTTTAGTGGGAGGGTTGCTATTCAAGAGGGGAGCTAGGCAGGTGTCTGTCAGAAAGCCTAAGTTTAGGGGTGTGTGGGTGGCTCAGTCCGTTAAGCGGCCGACCTCAGCTCAGGTCATGATCTCGCGGTTCGTGAGTTCCAGCCTTGCGTCGGGCTCTGTGCTGACAGCTCAGAGCCTGGAGCCTGCTTCAGAGTCTGTGTCTCCTTCTCGCTCTGCCCTTCCCCTGCTCACGCCCTGTCTCTTTGTCTCTCAAAAATAAACATTTTTTTTTAAAAAGTCGAAATTTAAACCTAAATGACAATAGTAGCATCTATCATATATATCTTTCCTTCCCTTAATTTTCTTCCCTCTTCTCAGGTTACTATAAAGAAATTGATATCAGATTTAAGAATTAAAACAGGGCACAAAATGCATATAACTCAGGGTTAAAAAAAAAAACTGTCCCCATCCAGGGAACTGTGTAGCCCAGCTTCCCCATTGCATTATTGAATGGGCAGAATATTATTTCTAAGTCATTATTCACATAGAAATTCTGATTGCCCCTATTCAATTAATACTTTCCTATCACAGTGTGATATGGACCTTATAACCAATCTTGTGGCAGCATGAGTTAAGAACCACAAAGAAGTCAGAGGTCATTATTTTTCAGCCATTCAGAGTGTTTATAAAGCATTCACTACGCACCCTCTCCTCTCTGTGAGTGTTCTTCCCTCCTCTGCTCCGCCGGGTAATGGCTGGGCACAATGCTTCCAGAACCCTGCAAAGATTCATGGGCTCCACATTGGTTAATGGTAGTCGCTCCAACAGCAAGTTGGAAAAGATGCCTTCGGGGAGATACTCTGTAGCTACAAAGAGTGGTTGCCATAGACTTCGAGAGGCAAGTGTCTGTAGCTAGGGCCGCCCAGTCTGTGGCAGCACACATCGGCTGAGACAGTGGTGAATGCTTGGTGCCTGATGTCTGAGATAACACTCCCTCTCTGCTCTAGTACATTCTAAGCTGAAAGAACTCCCTCCCTGAAAGGACCCACCGGACAGAGAGAGCACAGCCTGCCCTGGCGGAGCCCTTCACTCCGCCTCCTCCTTCAGTGTCCTCTACCCACCTGAGCATCTCTCTTCCTTTTCACTTCAATCCTGACTAAAGTTTCAGCCTCCGCTTTCCATGGAAAAGAATTCATAATAGAAAAGCAAACATTAATCAGACTCTGATAAAGAAATTTTACTGAAATCGCCTTCCAGGTGTTATAAAAATGTTTGGATCTGCTTCTCTGTTATCTTGAAACAGACACTCCTTGTGGGCAGGGCGCTCCCTGCGTGTCTTAGCTCCCCGGGGCGTGTTTACACATGTATGTGAAGGCATGCTGAATTCGCGTGTCACAGCAGCCAAGTGGTCTAAACCCAGAAATCACAATTAAAAAAAAAAAGAATGCCTCCTCTTTTGCACAATCTAATGCTGAGCCTTATATGATGGATCTACCCAGGACCTGCTTCTCGCTGTAAATGCAATCCTAGGTCAGTTCTCGTGTGGATACGTTTCTAATTGCACTCAATCCACTTTCACTAGCTTTCTTATCTATATCCACAATCTGCAGGGCTGGCAGGACAATTATCACCAGAAGACAGGATAGATGCTCTGGGGAGCAAGGCTGTCCTGGGCCTGAAAGGTACATGCTTACAAGGTTCCGGGCCAGCAACAAAGAATCCACATTCAATAGGCCATCTTTCTCTAAATCAATCCTTTTGCCTCATTCAGCAGAGCACGTGTCATGAGTGCTCATATCTGGGGTCTATCTGTGGCTATCTACAAACAGGCAGGGCTGTAATCACAGTGGCCTGGAATGAGTCCCAGAATGGGCCCTTTAAGTGACTTGAGATAGAGAAAATGGTTCTCTTTTCTGTTCTTTCTTTTTTTTCCCCTTTTTTTAAAAGGTTGAACTTTATAATTTTTTTTATTCTTTGATAAAATGTGTAACCCTAACCCATGTACGCAAAGTGTTTTCTCTGAGAATCACAACTCTTTGAGAAGGGCCTTCGAAATAACCTAGTTTAAAACAAACTATTGCTCTAAAGTTGACACCACAATGATCTTTCTGTTGAGAAAAAGACAAAATTCTAGAGCTGTTATATTTGTTCCTGGCCCTTTCACACTGGGGCGCACTGGTGTTTTTAAGTTGAGATCAAAGTGCACGGGCTAAGTTGCCGGGAGCGGAGAAGTTATCACGGTCTCCATGGACTCACGCTGGACAGCTCGGGACAGAAAGCAGATTTCCTTCTCTCTCCAGCAGCAGAGAGTTCACATTATCGTGAACTCCATCATTCCTCCTCCTTGGCCCCACCCGCAACAAATGATTGAGAAAGGGACCTCAAACCCAGACCGTTGTGTTTAGACTGGCATACAGATTTCATTGTTCATGTCGCCCAGTAGTCCTGGAGAGGTTTTGCCTGACCAAATACTAAAATAGACGCCTCAATTCAGGCCATAACTGACATGGGAAACAACCCTTTGGGAGAATATCAAACGGGGTTTATCCACCATGAGACTAATTAGCTACTACTTTTCATGGGAGTTTCAGAGAAATCTCGAGTTATGAAGTAAGGCCCTGAGAATTAAGGGGCTCGCTTTTTAGCCTTAGCTAGTTAGTGGCCGAGCTTCGGTTAGAACCTCAGTTCCCTAACACCTCTCCTTGGTTCTCTTTTCAGAGTGAGAACCTGAGCAAGAGGAGGAAAGACATTGTCGGTTGAATCTGCATTTTGTGGAAGGATTTTACCTTCCAGGGGGAAATCGGCGTTTGAAGAGATGAATCTTACTCATTCCAATTTGAACATATTCACCATCTCGGGAATCAAATCTGAGTCTTGTTGGTTTTTATTTCTCAATGACCAGTTTTATGGAAATACTCGTCTCCAGACCACACCGCAACATCCTGGCTGGGGGAAGAGGAAGAGGCTGTAGATAACATTCACCTGCAGCCCGCCTAATATTGGACCCTCTGAATTGAGGCCAGGAAGCAATGAACAATCTTCGGACACAGTGACCCCTTTCTCCAGAATTACAATGATTATGCGCCTTGTTTTATAAAATTGGGTTCTGTTTGTTTTCAGCAAATTTATCATCCACACGGTCATTATTCTCGCTTACTCAAATGTCTCCGTGCAATCTGCCTTGTAATTAAGAGTTTGCAGCAGATCCCAGCAATTCTTGTGATCGCCAGCATTCCGATCATAATAAACGTCATTTTATTTTATTTTGTTGTGTCTCGGGAGGGGAAATCATGTAATATATACAATTTTCACACATACCACCGTGTTGAGAAATGTAATTTTCTGCGTATTCTCTTCTAGGAATATTTTCAACGTTCCTGGATTGTCTCTGCACTCAGAAACGGGATTGAAATCTCCACTTTGGTATTTATCTGAGGCTGTGATAGCTCAGTCGTCTGCCGCCAAATGCCAAGATAGGGAGAATCTCATCATCCAGAGACCAGCTGCATGATGGGCAGTTAATAGATATATCAAACCTTAGGATATATGCTAAGCTGAAGAGATGATTGGTTGGTTGATACACTGATTGATTAGCATAGGGAGAATGGGTTTCTTCTTGACAACCTAAGATTATGCTTCAACTAAGCTCAAATTGCTTACACCTCTTCTATTGGGTTTAAAATTACAGTCCTGTCATCTGAAATCTCTCTTCAATGAAATTTTTACCATATATAAAAATTAAAGGGGAAAAGAAAGTAGGAGCCCTGGATGAGAGTAAATGGAGTAGATACATTTCATGCTAGTGTTGTTGATTCCACCAGGAAAAGTTGATATGTAAATCCCTTCGAAAAAATGTTACACATCTCATAAACGATTACTTGAATATTATACAATAATTCAGGGGGAAAAGTTCAGTATGCTCATGTTAGCGAACGCTGTATTTTCAAATACATTAAAGGTAGATCTCCTCTACGTAAATATGCAAATTAAAACAAAGCCCCCTATTGATCTGGTTTACTTTCAAGGGCACACAGACTCTATCCTGGGACTGTTAATATTTTTAACTGCTGGCATGCCTTCCAGGGGCAGGGGGCGGGGGATCGGGCAGACTTGCAGAGCCTTCGGATTAGCTTTGTTTTTGAAGCAGCTTAACACAAGTAGTAACTTCTTTAATTAGCACTAATGATCCTGAAGATAGTCACATGGACATCCTGAAATATGTGAGTATTGTGCCTGCTTCCCATGCATGTGGCGTCTGCTAGGCTTCAAGACGAAACAAAACCACTTGAATGAAGGAAACACAACCTTGTTCTTCCAAACTCTAAACTGATGTGTAAGCGGTGCTGAATAAAAATCATCAAGACATTCTGCACAAAAGGCCTGCGTTTTGGAGCTCTATAAACCTCTGATATTCTTCGGGAACAGTAAACTCATTAAGCACAAGCTTGGTTTACCATGTCCCGGGTAAAGATTCAATCTCATTGTACTCTGAATTATCAGAGACCGGGCTGAGGAAAGGGCCTGGCTCTCCCTCCCTCCCTC